>NC_045686.1:529803-829803 GCF_003331165.1 Xiphophorus hellerii | reverse complement strand
TCTAAATATATATATGCCTATATAAGAGTGATGTAAATAATTCATTATGACTGAATATAAATAAATAACTAAATAAATAAGCACATGCAAATATGTTAACCTATAAATAATCTATAAATGAGTGCAGAGTACATTAGATTAATTTAGCTGAAAATATTGAAATATTAGATAAAAATATATTTTTATTTATTATTTATTTTATAAATATATACATAAATATATTAATACTTACTAAACTAATGCAATTTTTCATATTATGCTCTAGATTTGAGTAAAATCCTTCATTCATCCATGAAAGTAGCACCGACTTGTCGACACAGTTCAGTGACTGAGTGATTATTGCTCCAGTTTAATTCAACTCACACGTTTGGTGATTTATTCATTCTCATCCCTGCAATCAGGAGGCTTTGGAGGTGTATGTTACAGAGGAAGAGGAGGATGAAGGAGATGAGAGTTGTCACTCTTCCTCCTCTGACACACTAACATGCAGTTTTCCAGAGGTAAATCTTTGAAATGATCCAAACCTGAGCATAACTCTACGTAACTTTGGGCTCCATTCAGAAAATCTTTACATCTCCTATTATTTACAAAGTATACATTTTTTTATTCTGAAGAGGAATAAAAATGCTTTTTGTATTTATTAAGCTTCCTTTTAATGATTTTCAAATAAAATTCATGCATGTATTCTTTGCTACTAATTAAATTAACCCATTTTTGAATGAAGTGAAGCTGTAGCGGACAGGTTTTTGTTTCTCCTTAGAAACCCCCTCCTCCACTGTCGAGAGCAGCTGCTTGAAACGCTTCCTTTCATCCATACACCCAAAACGAGAAGGTCATGTTTGAATAAATGTTTGGGCATGGATTTTATTTGCATTTCTATTTTCACAAACTCACCAGGACCTGGAGGAGACGCTCAATCTTCCAGATGAACGAAGGGAGGACATGGTAAAAGTATTAGAAACATAAGGATATGAGGTTTTATTCTTAACAAAAACAATAACATGTTAGATTAAAGTGATTCATTTCTCTTTCAGGAGGAGCAGAGTGCAGCTTATCAGGCTGAAAACGGTCCAGACGAACCTGGAATCAGTGTTTTACGTGTAAAATCTGGACTTGATGACAGTTTTGGACCCGCATCTCCAAAACTGGGCTTGAACGCTTGCCAAACCTTTCCTTTTGAAAAAGTAGAGGATGATGTAAAAGACGAACATGTTACAGGTTCATCAGAGCAGAAAATGGCCGACGTTGATCCGCAAATAAACTCGTGTTTGATGGAAGCTGCGGTGGGAGACACCAGGCTGATTCCTTCAAGACCCATAACTCCTTTTTGCTCTAAAAAAACCTCAGAGGAACTGCGAGAGGAGGAAGATAAACATCTGTCTTCGTCCTCGGCTGACCTTTCACACCCGGTGAGTGTCCAAGAATAATGGAAATTAAAAATGATGCTAATTTTTAAACCATAATCCATCCAATCTGGCTGTTTTCCTCTTTAATCTTCAGGGAGTGTTAAACAAACTGAAGGAGCAAAAAGAAGTCAGTCCAAGTTCAGAATCTCAGAAAACTGAAGCATCATTTGGGTAACAAAATGCAAACGAGAAGAAAAAATGTTTTCATACTTTAGTTTGTTCAAGCCTACAGAACACCCGTCCTCATTCTGTGTCCCTCAGCTCTCCTGATGATGATGATGATGATGATGATGATGATGATGATGTGGAAAATCAGCATTGGACTCATATTTGCTCCCATATTGGGAAGAAAGTGAGCGCTTTGAGGAAAGTTTTGGAGGAGCAGCAAAACATGATCGGCACTCAAGACGGAGGAAAAAAGAAAACGGTTAGAAAATACGTGAAAAATAAATGTGGAGTGACAAAATACCGAACTGAATAGATGTTTTCCATCTATTCAGGCCTTTAAGTTTTCAATTTAAGTTTAAATTTAAGTTGTTAATTTTAAATGAGGGAGAGTTAAAAGAGTTAAAGAAAGAGGAAGAGGGGTAAATTACTTTTTCTACTTTAAGAAGAAGACTAAGTAAAGAAAAAAAAAGATTTGAATACATTTCAAAGCATAAATTGCTTCCTGATCTAAAATGGAGCTGCTTCTTCTTTGTTTTTGTTCAGGTTCCAGGAAAAGAGCCCATGTCTGCAGCGTCTGTTTCCTCGGTTCTACAGCAAATAAAAGACACAAACGCTAAGCTGAGACAAACGTTACATGAGGTACAAAGAGTAATCTGAAAACAATCCAATTCTCAACCTGGTAATTTTGACAAATTGTGTTGATTATGTCCAGTAAGTAAGGTTTAATCTAACAAGATAACAAAGAAGCTAAGATGATATGTAAATGATTTTTTATAATTACTTCACTTTTTCAATCAAATTTTGGTTACTTTTATATAGCTGACAAAAAGTGACCTGTCAAGTTTTCTATGAGTTTATATGAATTGCAGGTGTGTATTAAATGCTATGAGTCACATGTCCCAAATTATATATTATATATAATACATGTTATATTATAGAAGCTTGTTTTAGGTAAATAATTATTGAATATTGATTAAAAAAAGCAATAGTTATTACACTTATGACATGTGAAAAATGTCTTGCTATACGTGAAATAATCTGCCAGTGGAACTAGAATTTGGTTGCTAGGTGACGGGTTGGGTTTGGCTGGCGTTGCTAGGTAACGGCGCTAGTGGAACTAGTACGTTTTACTTAATTATTTACTTAAAGCAAGCTCCTATATCTTGCTGAAAAGCTACTGTACTTGTAAGTTAGTTTTGTCTTATTTCAAGTGAACCAAGATATTTTCACTACAAACGAGACCAAAAATACTTGGTAAGATTTTGTGTTTTTGCAGTGTTTAAGTGATAAAAAGAGAGTTCAAAAAACTAGAACCAGAACAGTTTGACTTGTAAAATATTCAAGTAGTTTTGAGGCTTTTCTTTTCACTTAGTGCTTTTGCTCTATTTTGTAATAATAAATCTCAATAAAAAACCGAAGTTTATTTTTGTAATGTGGAAAAAGAATGACTAACTTCGGTAATCCCCAGGTGAAGGCCTCAAGTTCTTCTCATCCAGGAGTGAAGAAGAAGGTCAGCGAGGCAGTGCAGAGCGTCGTAACGTGTCTCGACTCGTCAGCCGACCTGCTGACCCCTGATGAACCTTCAGCGGCGGATCCTCGGCTGAGGCTGCTGCAGCTGGAGGTGGCTGACCACCATCAACCTGCTTAAGTTACAATATTATCAGCAAACCTGAAAATACAGCTTAGTGCAAAACAGAGGTGGGGGAGTACCCAAAAACTGTACTCAAGTAAGAGTAGCACTACTTCAACATATTTTCAATCTAGTAAAAGTAAGATTTAAAAAAAAAGAAATTTCTCAAGTAAAAGTAAAAAAGTATTTTGCAAAATGTTTACTCAAGTACTGAGTAACTGATCAGATTATCATTTAATATCTAAAAACTACATACCATAATCAGATGGACCAAAATGTAAAGTAAACTAAAAACTTTGATATTTAAGGACCAAAATGAAAACAATTCATATAAGTAAAAAAAATAACAAAACCAGACAAAAGAAAACATTTCCAATGCAGTTTCCTTCAATAATAAAACTTCAGAAACTTTAACTAAAACTGTAGGTTTTTGGTGAATTTTTGGTTAAACATGTTTGTTTTTCACATAGAAAAGCATTTGGTAAAACGTTTATTCAAGTACTGAGAAAGTGATCAAATTATCAATCATTTAAAATTTAAAAAACTGCATCGTCAACAGGCCAAAATCTAAAGTTAAGTGGAGATTTTGGTATTTTAAAGACCAAAATGACGAAAAAATAACAAAATTAGACAAGAAAAATCCAAATCAGTTTCTTTAAAAAGAATAACAACAACTTATGAAACTAACAAAAACTTCAAGTTTGTGGTGATTTTTTTTTGTAGAAAATACAGAAATTTTACTCAAGTAAGAGTAGCGATACTTCATAATAAAATTACTCGAGTAAAAATAAAATGTACTCCTAAAAACCATTTATTTTAAAAAAGGCTACTAGCTTAAATGTAATTGAGTAAATGTAACTAGTTACTTCCCAACTCTGGCACTACATTTCAGGGTTTTTTTTGTTTTCCTTTGTGTTTGTTTCAGAGTTTATGGGCTCAGTTGGAGCCTTTAGCTGAGCTGGTGGGTGAAGTGGAAGCGCAGATCAAACCTGCTGTCCTGATGCGAGAATCAGACGCTCACAGCTGTTTGGCGTCGCTTGACGATTTTGTCCAGGTGGTCCAGCTTCTCCTCACCTCCTCCCACAATCGGCTGCTTGAGTGCTCAGGGCTGCAAAGCCAACATCAGGTTTGATGTATTGCAAATCAATGCCAAGCTTTTCCAGATGTATAAATTTCTCTCTTTAAATGCAAAAAACACAGACCATCATTTAAAGGGGTAGTATTTTGTAAAATTATGTTATAATGTTATTCCCCTATTAAAAATATACCTGGATTTTTTCCTTGATTCTTTCATGCATGTTTGGTAAATTTTTTAATCTCCATGGCAACCATGCAGCTGTGGAAACACCTGCTTTCACCAAGCGTAGTTTTTTTCAACAAAGCTCCTCCTCACAGCTTCAGTTTCTAAGCTTCCACCCCACTCAGCTCCTTCAGACTAGCCAGCAGCAATTAGCAAACATCTGTTCATAATTTGCATACGCTCAGCTCATTACATGAGCTACTTCTCAGTGAAACACTGGTAAAAAATGTTGCTAGAGACATTTTTTCCTTTGGTCCAGCATCTATTCACAGCCACAAAAGCTACATGACACAAATTAGCTTATAAAATTGCTTTGTTTTTTTAAGAAAGAAGAGCACTTTGTTTTAAAATGACTTTTTTTACACAAAAGGAATGAAACACAATTTTTCAATAGATCATATCGTTTGTAGTAGAAAGTTATTTCCAAAGTAGCATACTAATTTGCAACCAAAAGACATAAAAGTTACAATTTAAAAAAGAGAGACGCTATTAGTTTTCTTTGTAAAAATACTTTACATTTATTTTTACGTTTACATTTTAAAACAATTTTTTAACATTTTTGACCAAAGTTATTAAGAGCCACATGTTTCTCTGTAGCCACAGACTGCAGAACCCTAATCTAGAGGGCCACAGAAATCATGATGGCGGCTCGAGTTTGACACATATGCACAATATCCCTGTAGTTTAAGCTGAAATAATAAAACTTTGTAAGAAAATGTAGCCAAATAACCTGCTAGTAAATGTTTAATGATGAAATTAACAATTAAATTCAGAGTTTGCTGTGAAGAACTTGATAAAAATCAACGTCTTTCTCTCCGTACTGTAGACTCTTCCCTCCTGCCAGCCTCGTCTCCTGGATCTATTTGATACGGGACTTTGTGAGATCTTCCCAAACCTGAAAGGTCCGCTCAGCTTGAAGGTAGCAACCGCTGCAATTTAGCTTTCTGAAAAAGTTTTAACATCTTAAAAAGTTTGCAACAAAATTGCAAACATTTTCGTGACATTAAAATCCCCCCCCCCCCGTTTTTCTGAAAGTTCAACCCATGAATATTCTCACCAAAACTCTGGTTCTGTTTATCGTCCCAGTGTGAGCCGGGCGGAAGAGAGGAACTGCAACACGCCTCCCAATGCTTGCTTCAGGGGACTTCTCGCCTCTTGAAACGGTGTGAAGAGAGTTTAACAGAAAAACGGACGAGCCTTATTCCCAGCCGCAGCAAACTTCAAGCTGATCTCTGCAGACACAAGGTATCTGATTAAGCAGGCAAAGCCCGGGTTTAAGTTAGAAACTCCACTTTTCCCACAAAGTGAATCCAACCTCCAAGAGTTTATGATTCAGGACCTCCAAACGTCTTGTTTGTTGAATTATTTACTGTTTAATTCACTTTTGTCACAAATCTGGATTCATTATGCAGAAACTCCTCCAGGTCCTCGGATCCCAGCTGTCTTTTCTTCAGTACCTATTCCAGCATGAACCTAATGCACTTAGCAGCAAACAGGATGAATGGGTACATCTGGAAGTCAGGGCCAAAACTCTGCAGCAACAAGTTCTGGAAGAAGGAATGGCTTCTCAGAAGAGGCTTCGGGTTTGTAATGTTTGTTTGCTGAAGGCCATTTGAGCTTCTGCACACATAAATACGCATCTTTGTTGTGTCTAAAAATCCGTTCTGGGGTTTTACTGAAATGTATGGATTTTATGTTTGCCTTTGCTTTAGGATTGGACCCACTGGGAGCAACTTTGTGGTCAACTTGGCAGCGTGTTGGATGAGTCTGACGCTTTTTCTAGCGCTGCAGAACCAGAGGGAGACGATGAGGAGGAGACGGTGGAGCGGAGGCTACATGCCTGCAAGGTAAGTCCAGTGAAAATTTCACACAGTTTATCCTCATTTCTTCTCTCAGGTTGCCTAGTTACTCCTTTTTCCCAACTAAACAGAACCACAAATAAACAGGAAATACAGATCTGCGAAGGGGGAAAAAGAAAAATCCCATTGAGATTTTAAGAAAACTATTAAAGGAGAAAAGGACGCAAAAAACATGTTGCATTAACAAATAATGCAACATTTGAGACGCAAAATAATAAAAATTTAAAAAGGACAGTGAGATTTTAAGTTTAAGAAAAAAAAACCCACAAACACTATTTTCAAACAAATGGGAAAAAATCCCCCTGTGAAATAGTAAAGCAGTTCTAAAAAACATGAATATTTACCAAAGTTCAGTCTTGGACATGTTGTTTTGTTGTCATGTATTTATAAACAAACTAAATAAACACAGAAATCATGTATCTATCACTGTAGACAGAAAATAGTTTGTCATTATTGCACATTTTATCTACTGTAATGTATAAATTATGTATTTTTCTGCTGAAATTTAAACATACTATGTTGAATATTTTTATTTATACGCCATATTTTCATCAAAATAATGTTATTTCTTTTGAGTTTTGAAAAAAGTAATCAGAAATTTTGCCATTGTTCAAACTCGACATAATTCGAATTCTGCTTGATTCCCAGCGGACTCTGATCCGGCTGGAGGAGAGCCGCTCCATGTTGGGATCGTTTTTGGATCACAGGCTGGTGCTGCAGGCAGAGCCGTGGTCCGGTGCCTCGATTGCACAGGAAGGGGGCGCTCTGGAGCTGCGATGGAAAGGCGCCTACCGGCGTACGGAGCAAGAAATCCTCCACCTGAGAAACATCCAGGAAAGCAGAGCCAGGTGGGCAAGATGCAGCATTACCAATCTGAAGCATCTAATCAGGAGAAAACATGTTTTGTACAAGAAGCAGAAGAGCAGAATTATTATGGCTTGAGCTCTTGACAAATTGAAATAACCAGATGAGCAGTTTTATTTAGAAGTACACTGCAAAAACACAAAATATTACCAAGTATTTTTGTCTATTTTGTAGTGCAGATATCTTAGTACAAAACTGACAAGTTAGTTTTGTCTAACTTGTTAGACAAAACTAACAACTAACTAACTTGTTAGTTTTGTCTAACTTGTTAGACAAAACTAACTGACAAGTAGCTTTCCAGCAACATAAAGGAACTGGTTTTTTTTAAAGGTTTTATTGGCTCTAGTGGCCTTTATCTGAAAGTGGGCAACGAGAGAAGTGGAAGACATGCGGCAAAGGTCGCCAGGCCGGGAATCGAACCCGCAACAGAGCACCAATTGTCATTGAGCATCAAAATACTGCCTGCAAAAATTAAAATTAACAAGATATTGACTGCATAAAAGAATTAAGGTGGCAGTAATAGCTTCCTAACTTTTTGGGTTGAATCTTTTTTATATTTTGTTTAAAAATATGTTTTTATTATTTTCCTAGCAATATACTGCATATGAGAACTTTGTTCCAAAAGCATTGCTGTATTAGGATAATTTTATTGAACTGGTGTGTCTGCAAAGCAAAAACAAAGCATTACTAATAAAAGAAAATGTATCATTTAAGAAGTTACACATCTGAAAATGTAAAATACTTCAGCTCCATTTGGTGGATAATTTTTACTCTTCTTGTTGTGCAGAAGGGGCCACACAAATTTATTACAAGAGCCATAAATGACCCTCGGGCCCCACTTTGAACACCTCAAGTATAAAACTTGAGATTAATTTTGCAGGAATAAATAATCTAAAGCTTTAGTTCTCTTTTATTAATATTTTCATCTTCACTTTACATGAGAATTCAGCAAAAATATTTACAAAAGCTTTTGCAGTAGGTTTACTTTACATTATAGGAAGCCAAATATAATTTGTTGTTAAATTTATAAAAAAAGCTAAAAAAAAAAAAAAAGAAATAATTTTTTTGTTTTCAAGCATGCACTTACGAGCGAAAAAATAATTTAAGGGGTACAAATGTATATAAGTTTAAATTTTATGCTTCAGATTGGGTTTTTTTATGTTTCTGCTTATAATTTCTATAAGAAAGTTATATTTTTGTCTTATTTTATGCATATTTCAAAGATAAGAAGTAGTTAGTTCAATTTGATGCCATAAATCTAATATTTGTGTACCTTTTCAGTCAAGCTGTTTAAAAGTTTTGAGTGATTGATTTTTGATTTATTTAGTCATCGAAACACTAACAATTTAAAGAGTTTTGATTGCCCATAAATCAAGATGGTGGAGTGAACTGGGAACGGTTCAATCTCTGACTTTGAAGCAGTTTAAAGATGTTGAATCAAATAACATCCCTGGATTATAGTTTGCTCATCTGAGTGGGAGGAATTCATAAATATACAGTTCGTCTTATTTCTGGATTCAGAACAACAGATGGAGAAAGAGTTAAAAGAGAAGACAGGTATATAAGAAAAAATAAAAAGGAAGCTTATCTTTTATTTTCATTTTTGCCTTTGGACATCCACCAAGCTGGCCTTTGGTGTGTGTGAGGGGGCCTTCATGTTCTGCCCCGCTGGTTGATCTATCAGTGCTGGCTGTCCTCCCCACAGATTCCTGGCTGGCGTTGCTTCGGTCGGTGAGCGTCTGCTGGCCGCCGGCGAACACCTGAAGACTTCCTCAGACCTGAGTCAGGAATCCGTTCAAAGGCGACTGCTGGAGCTGCTGGTGAGGCGCTTATCTGCTTCATTAGCAATGACCTGCAGGACGCGCAGGACGCTGCTTTCAGCAGTGATACCAACATCAGTGGCTTATTATGGGTTTATTATGGTTTATTATTGGCTTGTTATTGGTTTGTTATTGGTTTATTATTGGTTTATTATTTAAGACATATTTAAGTCCGAAATGTTTTAATGGTTTTCTTTAAATTTATGAAAAGTGTGTATCATGAGCACTGATCGTCCGTCCACATCCATCCAGAATGACTGAGAACTTTCATAAAGTTTGGAATTTGAATAAAAAATGTGCAGATCCCCATATTAGGAAACATAGCAGAGTAAAGCAGAAGCATGCATGCATTGATTGATTGATTGATTGATTGATTGATTGATTCATTCATTCATTCATTCATCCATTCATTCATGCTGCGGTCTCTTGTCTCTTAAAAATGAGACTCATGATCTTATTTTTAAGGGAGATCTGCTTAAACCACAGGTCGATGTAAAATAAAATTTACTGTCAACAAAAATCCTTCAAATGATAAAAATTATAAATATTTCAAGTTTGTTTCATCAAACTGACCACATTAAATCACTAAAACCACAATACAATTTTATCAGGTGTCCTTAGTTTAATAAAACTCAAAATAATGTTCCAAACACATTAATTATAATTATTCCAACATTGTCAACTTTTCCCCAGGACGTCTCCGTGGAGGTGGCAGCCGTTTCCAAGGAAACCAGTCGGCTTGTCCACCTGAGGGACGCCGAGTATCCCAAACTGAGAAGTCAGGTCTCACAGCTGGAGGCAAGCTGCAGCCAGCTGACCTCTGACCTTTCCAAGATGCTGGAGCATCTGCTGCAGGTTCAGTGTTTCAGTACTTAGAGAAAATAACGTTTTAAATGAACTAAGATAAACAGATATGAAGCAGCTGAGAGTGTTTGAGAATGTGTCAGATTTCTTGTTAGTTCTGTTTGTTTTCAGAAATAATTAGACTCAGAGAACCGCCCTCTGCTGCTGGGAGTATAAACTTAAATGTCTTCTAGGCGATCAGAGAGGGAAGGAATCAGCAGGAAGGTCACTTTTAATTTTTTCTCTCCATTCATCATCGGTGACTGGAACCAGATATCTGGCTTCGCTATAATTAGTCAGATTTTGCCAGATTTTTTCTCCCAGTTGGCTGAGTTTGAAGCCTTACAATCTGGAAACCATTTCAGCAGATCTTATCTTCTGAAGAGAGATTTAGTAACACGGATACTGATGATGTTCTCCTTATTAATACCAGATGTTTCATACAGAATTACTTTGATTAAGAGCAATAAAACCAACCAGCAGAGCATTAAAAGGGACAGATGTTCATGTGAAATGAAAATCAGTTATTGTTATGTTGAATTATGTTTATTAGCGCCTGGTGAATGAACAGCCGCCACTAAAGCTGCTGTCTGAACTGGAGAACTGGCTGAAGGAAACGGAAACTCGACTTAGCCGGGAGAAGAAAAGCGTTCTGACGGCCAAAAATGCAGCTGAGATGGTTGAAATTCTGCAGCAATGTCAGGTACATCATGTGTATTTTATACATTCATTTAAATAATAATTAAATTGAAGGTGCTTTTTTTGTCAGGATTACTGTTTTAAGTTGATTTCCAGCCTGAAATACATAGTTCATATTCTAACTTACCGTATTTTTCTGACCATAAGCCGCTACGTTTTCCCCACGGCTTTTCTCCGTGGATTTTTCTTCACCAGGGGGCTCTTTAGCAGGAAGTGAATCATTGGAAGTCAGAAGTGGAAATCAAAGAAGAAAGATTCTAATTTTAATTTAGAACAAGCACCTGCTTGCAGCAGGCACGACAGAGGAATGTTTTCAAACTCATATGATGCAGCTTTTAAGTTGAGGAGTATCGATCTGGCAGTACAGGAGGGAAATAGAGCCGCTGCACGTAAACTGGGGGTGAACAAAACCAAGGTTCGGCTTTGGAGATGGAGGGCTGCGTCCTTAATAAATCCAGCAGATTTATGGAAAACCGAGAGCGGCAGAGATACCAGCGGCTTGTAGCCCGGTGCGGCTTATATATGTGTGTTTCCAGTTTTTTTCAAATAAATTGTCGGTGCGGCTTATAGTATGGTGCGCTCTACAGTCCGGAAAATACGGTTTTTACATTTTTTCATGTTCCAACCACAATTATAACTTTACTTTATTGATACTTTATCTGACAAGTTAACATAAAGTAGATCTGAATGTAAAATCTAAAGAAAGCAATGCAAGTTTTACAAATTAAAGATGTGATGTACATTTTTACTCAACCTCCCTGAACAAAGTCTTTTGGATTGTGTCTCTACTTATCTAAAAACTGACATTTTTGTTTGTTTTTCTTTGGAGAATTTCTTATGTTTAGTCAGATTGAATGGAGACAGTTTGTTGTTTTTTTTGCTCTACTGAAGAAAAAGATTCCCTCAGCATGATGCTGACACCACCATGTTTCAAAATGGCGTTGGTGTTTTCTAAATGTTTTGCAGACGTAGCGATTAAAATGAAGGTTGAAAAAAGATTTTTGCTCTCATCTGACCAAACCATCTGGGTTTAATTTCCCTACATGGTTTTTACTGCAAAAACACAAAATTTTACCAATTATTTTGGTCTAGTTTCTAGTGCAAATGTCTTAGTTCACTTGAAATAAGACACAACTAACTTAAAAGTACATTTTCTGAAAGATATAAGAGCTTGTTTTAAGTAAATCATTCCTTAATATTGATTAAAAAACAACTAGTTCAGCTGGCAGATTATTTTAATTATAGCAAGACATTTCCCCATGCTATAATGGCAGATTATTAAAATACTTTTTTCATCAATATTAAGGAATTATTTACTTATAACAAGCTCTTATATCTTGCAGAAAATTTACTTTTAAGTTAGTTTTGTCTTATTTCAAGTGTACTAAGATTTTTTTTGTGGCTTAGTAAATCTAAAAAATATATAATTTTCCTTCTACTTTACAATTAAATGCAGCTTTGTTTTGGTTTATTACATAAAAACATTAACGTTTGTTGTTGCAGCGTGGCAAAGTATGGTAAAATTATGATTTGAATTTATTGTTCTGTACAAAATCTCAAAGGAAGAAAATAAGTGTAAAATTAAGAGCTGTTGATAAAAAAAAACAATTAACCCTTATTTCAAATAAATTCCTCATATCTCCTATTTTCCAGGCGTTAAGGGCAGCTGTTGACAACTGTCAGCAACTCCTTGATTTTATGTCCGAGCCTGGATCCAAAATGGCGGGAGCAGACGTCCCGGCTCGCCGCTTGGAACGCACGACCTTCGCAGAAAACCTGGGCGGCGTCAGACAGCAGTGGCTGCTCCTGCAGAGGCAGCTGGACAGCCAGGTCAGCGCCTCGGTGGAACCCGAGTCAAACGGGACCCATTACACGAAGCTCACATTTTTCACATCTTTGTACTAACAACTGCTTCTAAAAACCATTTTTCGACAATAAGTTCATGTTTCTTTTTTTTCTGTGTGTTTGGAAAATTAGCTGTTTAAAAAAAATCCCAATTGTTAAGTGACAGTTCGCTGTTACCTAGCACCTATGTACCCTGGTACCTATGGTTCACCTTTTAAGTGTTGCTATACAAAGTAGTTTTATTCAAATTTAGAAATGGAGGAAATGTGATATTTAAAGACAGCTTGTGTGCTACAATTTATCAGTTTATAGATTCAACATATTGTTAAATAATGTGTCCAGAATCCACGTGTCCATCCATAGTAACATGGAAACAATGACTGTGTTTGAATTGGCTCCATTCCTCTTCTTTTTCTCAGATTCATGAAGTTGAACACCTCCATCACACTTGTGCAGAACGAGAGAGACTCCTGCAGAAACGGCAGGACTGGACAGAGCAGCAGAAGAAGAGGATGAGTCAGTGGAAACGGCCCTGCAGTCAAACCCTGGCGGGCTGCGCTCTGCTGGAGTGGGAGGTATAATGATGGGACACACAGAGGGACGTCTGGACGCTGTGGACGGTTTTCTATCTGAGGTGACTTTGTGTTTTCCAGGCTGAAGTTGCCAGAATCCAGCAGGTTTCTGCAGATTTGCAGGATCTGGGAGAAGGAGGAAGAGGAGTGTGTTATGGGAAGGAAGAGAAGCTCCTGTGTAATGAGATCTTCTCCGGCCAAGTGGACAGTGTGAGGCAGGCCTGTGTTGATCTTCATCAGCAGGTAAGTCAACCTCAAGGTTGGACAAGTTTGGTGGACTGGAGTCCATAAATACTCCATCCATCCATTAATCAGTAAGTCTCTCCTCCCTCCCTCCCTTCCTTCTTTCCTTCCATCCTTCCTTCCTTCTTTCCTTTCTTTCTTTCTTTCTCCCTCCCTCCTTCCCTCCCTCCCGTACTTCCTTCCTTCCTCTCTCCCTCCTTCCCTTCCGTCCGTCCTTCCTTCCTTCCCTTCCTTCCTTCCGTCCTTCCTTCCTTCTGTTCTTCCTTATTTAACTGTCCAGAATGAAGTTGTTTTATGACCATCTTATGTTCCTGTGCTGACCGTTGGACCTCCTCGAGTCTGAAACCATTAAAGATAAAAACATCTTCAATTAGTTTTTATTTCATTCAACATAAAAAGTATAATGTTGACATCTTCTTTTACAAAAAAACCAAAAAGACAGTGTTTTTACATTTTAAACCTATAGAAACATCTATAAAGAATAGAACATGAAATCACCCAAACTGTCTAATTGGTTTTTGTTTCTGTTGCTTCTGCTCCGTTACAGATGGAAGATCTCAGAGCGCATCTCGAAGAGTCAGTGGAGAAGTGGAGTTGTTTCCGTAGAGCTCTGGGGGAAGTTACTTTGTTGACCACTAGGGAGCGCTGTGCCCTGCAGCAGCAGCGAACGCCTCTCTTCTCTCTGCAGCAGGCTGAAGGAAACTCAGACCGCCTGCAGGTGAGAAATTAACTGGTCTCCATAAACACATTAAAGCTACAAAAGCAAGCATAAATGTATATTATCGTCAGAATCATTTATGGTAGTTTATTAGTTTTAAAACAAGTTGATCTGGAGTCTAGAACACTGAGTGGCTACAATTAAAGAAGGAATCATAAAACTTTAGTGTTTGTGTGGAACAGCAAGCTGTAACTGCGGTTAAAAGCCTCCGAGTCCGGATTTGAAAGGTTCAGTGAGAGAGTGGGCATTCACAGACTTCAAGCTGTCACCTCTTTTATTACTTTTTAGGGAAGTAAATGCATTCGAGAGAGCGAGAGTTAAAAGGAAAAAGTGTTTTTCATTTTGCTCAGCACCTCCAGGTGAAGGCGGAGGAAGACGGAGAACAGCTTTGGACGGATGTGGACAAATCCTGCAGGACGCTGATGGAGACGCTGCATGATGCGTCAGCGCAGATCATTAGGGATGAAGTAGAGGAGCAGCGAAATGGGTCAGTGGAGGGAAATATTTAGATTAAAATTTTACCAGACAATGTACGGGTGTCCAAAGCGTGGCTCGGGGGCCTTTTGCGTCCCTTTGTGATACAGGTTTGTCTCACTGGCTGATGCAGATGGAGACGTTTTCTTCCCCAGTTAGGACAAAATTATGACACACAAATTAAAATCTTCTCTAAAAAATGTCAGATATTACAACAGAATATTTAGGTTATACTAAGAAAAATAAAAAAATAAATAAAATTACGAGAATAAAGTCATTTTATTTTGATAATAGAGTCATATAAAAATAGTTGAAATAATACAAGAGTAAAGTTGCAATAATATGAGTATAAAATCACAATATTTCGAGAATAAACTCTGTTACAAGAATAAAGTTGTGCAAGAATAAAATTATAGTAATGTGACAATCAAGTCCCAGTATTTCAAGAATAAAGTCATAAAAGAATAAAGTTGAATTAATATGAGAATGAAGTGATTTTATTTTGAGAACAGTGTCAGGTCCTATTCTATTTAAAGGATTTGCCTTTAAATTAACTTTTCTTTTCTCATTTCTAAACTTATTGCTTGAACTTTGTTGCTTCATATAATTATTACACACTCAGTACCTTTATGTTTGCCTCATCAGGTGGAACAAAATACTCCAAGAGATAAAAGACGAGCATAAAAACACCAAAGACATTTTCTCCCTCTGGCTTGAATACTCAACTCTGTCTGAGCGCTTTTCTCTTCGTTTGCAACACCTGAGGAATGAGTGGGAGGAGTTATCAAGTTTTTCACCTGGAAAAGATGCAAAAACCACTGTCTGCTCCTTCAAGGTGAGTCAGAGTCTCATCAACTTTATCACCAACCAGAACTGAAACAGTCATTTTCAAGCAATTAATTTAGGAAATTCAGACTTAAAGATGACCTATTATGTTTCCTTGAACAGGTGAGGATAGGTGACCTGTTACACAAACATGTTCATCAAATGTTTAGCATAAAATCATTCTTATATAATGAGATTTTAGTTTTGAACTCCTTTCAGAATGAGCTGTTTTATGGCTTTGTCTCCCTTTCATGCATGAATTATGATGCTTTATGTCAGGATTTCTTTCCAGAGTGTTTTTGATATTTTTAAGGCATAAGAAAGAAGGTGGGGGAAATTTTTTTTTTTTTTTTAGGTGATCAGTTGTAATTTTCTCCAAATACACATTTATTTGGAAAATACACCAATAGTATTAGTCTTTAGGGGTTACTTGATATCAATTATTTTTTTTTACCTGCAAGACAAGAAGCAGGGACTGGAGTTGCTTTTTTTTGGTCTGTCTGCCATATTGGAGTTAAAAATCAAATCATTGCAGTTGCAGTAGATGGCCAGTAGTTGGCAGTGTATTGTATGATGCACCGTTGTCCAGATCAGTGATCTGTGTGCATTTATAACATAACATTTAAAACACAAGAAAATAGCTGTCCACTGCAATGACCGCTAAGGATGAAAGGGTTAAGTCTAAATAAGCTACTTCTGGCCTCCAACTTAACGTTCAGACTCGAACGTGAAAATGGCTGCAAACAGATGCACAATGATACAAAAGTACATCATTGAAAAGCATTTGTAGAGCCTCCTGCACAACCAACAACAATGCAGCAAGTGGTTTCTGGATGGTGAGTTAACAACAAGTAAGTTACTTGTCTTTTCCAGCAGCCGTTGTACAGCTCATATGGCGGTGAAACCAGCTGGAGCTCAGTTTGAGTTGCTAGGTAATGGGGCAGACAGCTCATTTTTCAGACACCAACCAACATTAACCAACAAAACTCAACAGGTTTTTTTTAAAGCGCTTGAGCTGTTTATAGAAGCAGTTGAAACCCAAATGGAAGAAAGAAAACGTGCAAAAAGTGAATTTTACACAATAAAATGATAATTGCACACCGGCAGTCTCCTTAAAGATACATTTGATTTATTGTTGTTGCCATAAGTTCACACAGAACAGAACTTTACTTGGTCCTTATACTAATTATCCTCTGGGTAACCTAAAGTGCATTTCTGTCCAGGTTTATGTTTTTTCTGCTTAAAACTGGCAAGAAAATATACAATAAAGTACTGAAAGCCTGAGCTTAAGTGCTGGAGTTTAACCAGGTTCACAAACCCTGTTTTTCAGCCTCCAAATGCATTTCTTTTTTTCTCTTTTCTTTTTTCTTTTTTTATTTTTCAGAATCATTAGATTCCCTGCTTGACTCATCTGTTCCAGGTGCAGGTTCGGGGAGTCCATGCATTGCGTTCCCGGTTTAATTAGATGTTTTTCTCAATACCTGCTCTCCTATTCTTGGAAAGGAACGACGCTGCATGTACTTCTGTTGAGAAGTATGACTGAAGATCTGCTTCCAGTCGGTGTACTTGACCTCCTCTCTAACCTGTTGCAGAACATCCAGATGACGTGTTGTTTTGCTTATTTGATCAAAGGAAAATGTTTTTATTTTTTTGGTTTCCTTTTATAATACCTCCTTAGTTCCTTTCTCTTCCAAAATACAGAGGAAATGTTGTTGTTGTTGAAACCTTTTACTGCATAAATTGCGTTATCCCACAGGACTAAAGTATCAATCTATTTGAATGAAACAAGTGGAAAGTGGCAATAAACTGCATATAAAAGCCTGCTCCTGTTCCTCAGCTTGTCTCCTCTTTTCACAATCTAGAGGCTGCAAGATGCTGCTGATGAGCTGCAAAGTGATGCAGGAGATGTGCTGGCAGCATCCAAAGCTCTTCTTGGACGACTCGAACCTTTATCTGCAAATTTAATCAAATCAGAAACCAGGTTGTTGAGTCGCGATGTCCTGCTGCTGAACCAAGCAATATCGGGAAAAAAGAGAAATCTGGAGGTGAGATATTTTAAATTTGACACATAAAGCATGTTGTTTAACATGGAGGTTGTTAAATATGACGTATTGTCTAAATGTCCAGGAGGATTTGGAGCGAGAGAGACGATTTAAAGCTCAGCTGGAAGCACTTGAGGAACAGATGCAGAACTCGCTTTTTAAACTGCGTGGGGGCGCATGTGATGCAGACACTCTGGAGGTTTTAAACTCCCCTTCTACATACCTTTAACTAAGAAAAAAAAATCATTTTTATAATTTTGTATTTTCTCTTAAACTCCCAGCAGGTTCTTTTGGATCTCAGTGACATGACTCCATCACTGGTGGACGTTAAAGAGATGAGTGGCGACATAAACCTCAACAACGAGGAGATGGAGCGAGTTCAGTCCCTCAGCAGGCTGTGGGCAGAAACCGTTACCAAGGCAACAGATGAAAACATGCGAGACAGTTTGATCTACAACATGTAATTATTGCCATCTAGAATCCAAACTGTAATGGAGATAAAAGTCTGAGATAATGCACTATTTTTGAAAAGCGGATAAATTACCAGAAAACACAAAAGAAAATGAACTCACAAAAAATGTAATAGCAAAGAAATATTATGGCATGAAAATCTAAAAAGCATAAATCACTAAGTACTGCAAAAACACAAAATCTTACCAAGAATTTTTGGTCTAGTTTCTAGTGCAAATATCTTAGTAAACTTGAAATAAGACAAAAACAACTTAAAAGTAACTTTTTAGCAAGAAAGAGGAGCTTGTTTTAAGTAAATAATTCCTTAATATTCATGAAAAAGTTACTAGTTCTATTGGCAGATTATTTCACTTATAACAAGACATTTCGACGTTTTAAGTTAATTTACCTATATATTGCTTAAAAGTTACTTTTAAATTGGTTTGTCTCATCTCAAGTGTACTAAGATATTAGCTAAGATATTAACAAATGAAATAATCTGCCAGTTGAACTAGAACTCTGTTGCTAGGTGATGGGCTGGGCTTGGCTGGCGTTGCTAGGTAACGGCGCCAGTGGAACTGGAACGTTTTACTTAATTATTTATTTATTTAAAACAAGCTCCTGTATCTTGCTGAAAAGTTACTTGTAAGTTAGTTTTGTCTTATTTCAAGTGAACCAAGATATTTTCACTACAAATTAGACCAAAAATAGATGGTACGGTTTTGTGTCTTTGTTCTGTATTTACTGTGTGATTAGAGCTTCAGCTCGTCACAAATGTAATAATTCCTGGTTTTACATTTATCAGATAGAAGAAAGGTTGTGTTGTGTCTTCATAGTCTTAAGAAAATTCTCCGAAAAACAAAATGTACCACAGATGAAACTGTTCACAACCTGAAAGGATGGGTAATAATGCCACATTTTGATGGATAAAGTTGTAAAAAGCATGAAAAACAAAGACGTATCACTACTTTAACTTTAGTCATTTAAACATAACACTGCAATTCTTTAAATAATCACCAGAGGCCCAACGAACGCTAAATATAGCTCTGGAAAATAAACACCACTTAAAATGATCAGTCATTTTACTTTTTATAGGTATATGTTTGAGTAAAATGAGCACTGTTCTAATTCATTTAGAAACAACAATACTAATGTTTTAACTCAGAGTTCAGAAATCCATATTTGGTGGAATAACCAGGAGGTTTTCAATTGAATCTTACTTTTTTCCAGATCTGTACAATAAATTTCCTGGTTTTTTACAATTAAACTTTTTTCCCTATCTGGATTTAAATGCAGTCTTACAGACAGTGATTGACAGTTTGCCTCTAAAGTCTTTGTTCTCTTTATTTTATTTTATAGAGTTTTGCAAGATGAGCTTCAGAGCGGCTATGATTTTGAAGAAAAATGTGAAAAAGTGAAAACGATCCAGGAATACCTGCAGCGAGAATCACTTTGCAGAAAAGATCTGAGTCACTCAAACCTTAGAGAGATGCTGGCTGTCCATCAGGTTGGCAGATCTTACAAATTCATTCATTTCTTGAGTTTTACTATCAATAATCTGAGGCTTTTTCCGGCACATTCAACAAGTTTTCAATCGTTTTAGAAAGAGCACAGAATAATTGAAATGCTAATATGTTATCTCAGGAAACTGCAAGTTCAGCCTCAGAGAAAATCACCTGTCCACAAACAAATAACTATTATTTACGTCAAACTTCTTAACCATAACTTTTCACTGTGTAATCATGAGCTAATTTGTTAAAACGACAGAGAAGAATGAATGTCCTTCTGTTCTTTAATCTAACAAATCTCTCCCACAGAAACTTCAGGTTGAGGTCATGAAGGGGCATCAGCTCCTCCAGAACCTCCTCTGTGACGCCCTCAACTTTATGGAAAAACAAACTGAGGACAAAAGGCGAGTAATGATGCAGGACGTTTTAACAGATTTATGGTTTTTAACTGATTTAGGAATTACGACTTAGTGCACTGTAAAACATGTAAAGGTGGTTTAAGCTGCATTGAAAATGCAATTTAAGTCAACAAGAAAATTGTTTTGGTTTTAACTCAGAAATTAAAGTTCATGAAATTATTTTAACAACAAGAGACAAGTTGTCTAAACATTGTTTTTTAAGTTCATTATTTTTGAATGGTTAGTTTTAACTTGATGTTGCAATTTATACCAAATAATTATTTCACAATATGTAAGAAAAATAACTTCTCTCACCTAAAAAGCCACATTTCTCTATTATTTCACTCACGATATCAAGTTAAAATAAATACTTATTTTACTTTAGAATGTTTTAATTTCTTGTTTCAAATTGCATGGACAAAATTTCTGATCTGATAATGAATTTTATTCAATTCAGCTCAAAATCATTTAGTGTGAACAAGACTTTATCCTCAAGCTTTGCATTAAATAAAAATTTTCCTTAATAAAACACCAGTCAGATCAATGTAACACACTTCCGTCTCAGGATATAAAAACATGCTGCTAAGCATTCTGGGAAATAGTTCCCACTTTTTTTCGTCTTTCAGTTTTTTTAAGTGCTAACCTAAAAACTCTAGATTATTCAACTTTTGGAGTTTTGACAAAATTAATAAAAGTTAACACAACTTACTGCTGTAAGTTTATCTTTCACAAACTCGCATATTTAGGTTCAAAATCTAGAACTCAGTTATTAGACACAACTAAATGCGGCTCAAATGTTTTAGAGTGTTTCAAACGTTTATTCTACCGCTTAAGGATTAGAGCCATAATTTCACATCGATTAATCGATTAATTGAAATAACTACCAACTTATTTAGTAATCGATTAATCATTAATTGGAGACTCAAAAAAGTCCAGCAACATCTTCAAAGCTGCAATTTAGCCAAAATTTAACAAAAATCTATGTTCATTTTGCATTTCAGGTAAAAAAAAAACTGTTTATGTGTAAATATGTTCTACCCAGAACTCCTCAAGTAGTGTAGTTTTAGCTTCACTTGGTTCAAAATCTGTAAATATAAGGACCTTTTTCTAACCAGTTAATAACGATGTTTTACTGGAAAACTGTCCTAAAGTAATTATAATTGGTCAATCATTGACCCTTTGCACGTGACGTCACTCTTTTCGGAACTCGGCCCGCTCCGCCATGTTGGACGTCAAAGCTACCAATACGCTCCTGTAAAGCCCGTCAAAAAACCCCCGCACATCTGGTAACCTGATGTCTTTTTTATTTAGTTGATTTGGCAGTAAAAAGGCTCACAGGGTGCTGCGCAGTCGGCTGCACAAACAGACAAAGGTAGAAACCAAACTTGTCATTTTATTTTGTATCTTTTAACGAGGAAAGATACGCGGCATGTACAGCAGCCGTTAATCAAAATGACTGTCAGCCCTCGCTGTAACCGCGGATTTCCAGCGAACACTTTTTTCAAGGTAAGAGGATTAACATTAATTTACTTTCTAAGTATTTATGATGGCAGATATCAAATATCACATTATGGCTAAGGTACGCATTATGGCGTCTCAGTAACCACGGAAACAATACCACACCGTCATGTAGCCTAGCATGTATGAAAGAACTAAAAAAAAATGAATGTATGAAAGAACTGGTTAGCATTTCGTCTTTCATACGTTTTAAGGCTGCTCTGGTGTAAAGGGAAGCGCTGTTTATGACACAATGACATAAATCATGTGGTGTGAATTTGATCAACACATCAGGAGGGAGAAGGTATGGGTCGGTTTCTAAGCTAGCTATGTCCAACTTTTGTAAATATCTCCGTATATGAGCCCCAACCAGGTGTGTTAAGTTCACAGACAAATTAGCTCGACTCCAACAAGTAGTAGCCATGAATAAACTGACAAAGACTGTTTTGGAAAACAATTTCAGTCGCTCTGTTCGATACTCCCGTCCCTCACTCCCGACATCCATTATGGCGCCTCGAATGAGGAAGTGACGTATTTGCAAAGGGTCAGCATCAGTGTGTTTCCAGTCGTTTTCTTGGTGAAGATGGTTTTATTAGCAAATATTTTTGGACAGATCTGTAATTTTCTCATGGTCATCTAGTGAGGAAGGATCTTGCGTTCAGCTCCAGAGAGAGTCAGTCCAGTCTTGTCCAGATGTACTACCTTGTCCTTGACGTGACTGACAGCTTTTTGGTTTTGACTAAAAAGAAGAAAGTACTCTGCGTACAGAAGGGCTTTAAAATCTGCAGAATCAGCTGAGGTCAGAGGTATTTGCAACCGGCTGATTGATTGCTTGTTCTTTGTGCCACATGGGTACAAAAACTGATTACTGGAGTCAGAATTCCTGCTTGTTGGTCTGAAATCAAATTCTCATTGCACTCAATGACAAGCAGATATTATTTAATGTCATGTTTTTGTGCGTTTACTTTTGGATTCATCGATATTTTTGAGTTTTTGGAAAAGGTTGAGGAATCTTTTGTAAATCATTGTAAATACTTGAATTTCAATTCGGTGTATTGAAGGTTCAGAAAATGCATGATTTCTGTATAAAAGCTTGATATTTAAAGCTGCCAAGTTTTATAATAAAATGCAATTTACAGTTGATTTTTTTTTTCAGAGACTCACAAATTAGTTTTTCTCTCATTAAAGTTAAATCAGACTAAACTTTTCTTGATTTAGGTTAGTTAGAATTACCAAACTTATTACTATTGCTAAATGTCAGAAAACTTACAATATTTTCTATTTTCTTTTTGAATAGTTATTATTCCTAATGGCTAAATTAATTATTGAAGAGTGTAATTGAAATAAAGGCTGGCTTATATTTTATACATTAAAGTCATTGAAATTGGGGAGATTTTTTTGTGTGTGTTAAATTTTAATTTTGATATTTCCAAACATAAAACTTTGTTGTATTATAGTTTACCTTGTCCCTGCTGTAGCATGTGGAATATTATCACAGGACATTATTAATAATGTCTTGTGATAGTAATAAATAATATCATATAATAGTGAATTGAAATCATCTGTTTTTATCTCCAATGTGGTGCTGGAAAAGTTTGAAAACTTACCTTGAAAAGTGCTTGAATTTTACAGTGGCAAAAGTGTAGAAACCCTGTGTAAATCGTTTTTTCTGCTCTTATTATTTTGTTGTTTTATTTTATGATCATTCATTTAGGATCTGTTTCTTTCTCAGTAGCCTTTTTTGTTCTCTTTCCAATAGAAGCATGTTTACTAAATTTCTGCTTTTCTGATTTTAATTTTGTACAATACCAAATTTTATGAATTCGTGTTGATTTCAGGTTTTTCTCCAAATAAAGCTGACAAACCTAAACTTTTCTTTCTTATTTCTTGCTCAGATCTGAGCTCATGGTTCGAGTGGCGTGTCTGAAGCGGAGCTGGACCGATTCTGTGGCTCTCGCTGCACACAACTGGACCTCAACAAAGGAGCAACTGCAGCAGTGGAGAATTTACCAACGCGGTTTGAAATCTCTGAAGAAGCTGTTTAGAGAGGTGGACTCTCTCCTGCCCCCTAGTGGACCGGAGCTTTACACGGTGCAGCAGCTGCAGAACTTAAATGTTTATGAGGTCAGTGCACTTGGTTGCAGATCATTATCAAATGTATTATTTTAATTAAATCATATGCTAATTACATTTTTTGTAATTTTCCTGTTTTTTAAAGCTTATTGAAGAATCTCTAGGTCTGCACTCCTCTGTCTACGCCCGGACTGTTGAAGCTGGGAAACATTTGTGTGAAATCGTTACAGAGTCAGAGAGTCGAACCCAACTGCAGTCAGAGCTTCAGGATTTACAGAAAGTCTGGGAGCGAACCACCTTACTGCAAAGAAAAAATAAAGATCTGCTTAATATCACTGTCCAGGTAACATCCTGTGCTTTTTATCTGCAACATTTTCACATCTGATGTTTAAAAAATGGGATATACTCAAATCAAAACATGGAAAATAATTTCAACGTTTCATTTTTTATATATATTTTTTTGTACACTGATTTTTCTTCCCGTTAAAAAGGAGTTTTACTTTCCGATGTTGCCACATGCATGCTTAGTTTGAGAGATTCTTGCAACGTTAACAACTAAATCCAAATACAAAGTACCAATAATTGGAGATTCTATTTTTAAGAATCAAAAATCTGTACTTTCTCTGTGAGAAATCATTTATTTATATCTTTAATGTATTAAAAAAGAGACTGCATGTATTTAATAGCAGGGAGTTTTAAAATGTTACATTTTCATGGTCAGCAATGCAGAAATATCAGTTTTCATGAGTGTGTTTTTAAGAATCTTAACTGAGATTTAAAAAGTTGGAAAATATTTTCAGTGGCAGATTGAAAGCTGGAAAAGAATAAAAAGGCAATAAAAATCCATTGAAATGCTAATCTTCACTTTTTAATATTACTAAATTTTGAGAAGTGAGATTTTAAATCAGGTGAGGTAAATTTTTTATAGTTTTACTCCAAACTATTTCAGGAGTTTGGGGTAAAACATATTTACAGACAAGACTTTTTTTTTTTTTTTAGCTTAAATGCTAAATGTTGGCTCAATTACTGCTCTATGTTATTGTTTCAGCAAATGGCCTTTTTAAAAAAAATCTGTATGTCCAAGTTAACGATTAATCGATTACTAAATTAGTGGATGATTATTTCAATAATCGATTAATCGAGATTCGAGTCAGTGCTAGTAACAGATTTAATGCATAGGTTGCAGGTTTTAGAACAACAAAATGTAAAAAGGAAAATGTGCTGTAGAGGGGATTGTGTGACCTTAATCCAGGACATGATCTCACACACACCCCCACACACACACTCACACACCCCCAGGCTGCACAGCCCTGATCTCCTGCCAAGGGAGATCAAATCTCTTCCTGATCCACATCCTGAAACAGCTGGTTACCAGTGTCATTCCATCACAGCGACACAGCATTGTGCTGGGAGACCCTCATCAGCATAAATCTAGAACAAGGGTGTTCAAAGTGGGGCACAGGGGCCATTTGTGGCCGCTGGACTGATCTTGTGCGGCCCCCATGACAACAATTCAAAAATAGATTAGGACAAAACCATGTCTTTTAAATTAAAATCTACTTATAAACATGTTAGATGCAACACAAAGTGGTCATCTTTTCCAAGCCTTCTGGTTTTCTGTTGTTGTCATGGTAACTAGGACCACATCTACTCATTGACTTATGCTCTAAAGTACATCTTGGTGCACCCAAATCTGCTTTTATTTGCTGTATTCAAACATTTTGAAATTAATACTTGCTTCATTTGAAAGCAAGAAGACTGACCTGGATCTTGTTTTTATTCAGAACAGACAAATTATTTTTCCAGTTTTCTTCCAAATTGAGAAATTAACAAGGAAAATGTGCAGAAACAATTTGAAGTTTTGGAACTACCATCCCGTTCCTACATAAAAGAAATCTGATTACTTTATTTATTCAATCGAAAAGATTTATACTTAGCTGTTATTGTTAAGTAGGTAAAAAAAAATCACAATATCAATATTTTTGGAGATTTTAGTTTTTAAATTGATATTTTTTTTGTACTTTTGAGCTGACGATTTTGGCCCACATGACATAAAATTTGTACACCCCTGATCTAGAATGTTCCTCTTTCTTCATACAAGACGATCTTGTTTTGATAACTTTAATGCAAGCCTAGCTTACTTTTGCTGATATCTAGTTAGATCTTTATAATTTGTGATTAATTTCACCCGAATATCTGCAGATTTTTAGTGGCAGTGGTCAGAAATTTTTTTTTGCTTTTACCACTTTAAGATGACCAGATGCAGGAAACAGCAACATGTTTAAGACATAATCGCAATCTAGGAAACAAGGCCAACTTATCCTGTCTTACTAAAGACCTCTGGCTCTGTTCTTCTTATATAATCCCCTGTAGATAAATAGGCTGTGACTTCCTGTTCGGTGTTCTGTTTGTATTTGAAAAAAGAATCAATTTTTTGCCCATAGTTTCGTTTTCTACCTATTGGACACATTTATTTAAACTTGTGAGGGACTGAGGGACTTGTGAGGTATAAACATTGTAAAATCAATGACTTGACGAGCATTTTTGCAATGTTTTGCTTCACAGATGTGGTCTCAGAGTCAGGAAGCAACAAGCAGCATCTCTTCTGGACTGGAGAAAGTTGACAATCTGCTTGCAGAAAGACCGGCGGGCTCAGAGGAGGAGGCGCACATCCAGGTGAACAACTGATTCCACTTGACTTTTTTAATAGAAAACTAACTGAAAGCATTATATCTTTTCCCTCCTACTTCACAATTATGTGCTGCTTCATAATCTATCACATAAAATCCCAATAAAAAAAGAAAATTTTAGAATGTGCGGTAGGTATGAAATTAATATTTGACTCATTTGTCTTTTTAATCTCAATATAATAATGTGACACAGCAAAGTAACCTCTCTAAATTTTACAGAAAGTAATAAACAAATCATTGGAGAGTAACTTGGAGAGTCTTTTATGTACAAGGGGGGAATTTTACCAGGAGGTTTTTCTGCAGAAAACAAATTAATAAAAAAAAATCTTCTCAGAATTAACGTGTCTTTGATAGTATTCCACATTACATGTTGCAATAACACACCTCAAATTTTCAACATTTGTGTGTCATTTTCTTGAATCCATTTGTTGGATCTACATTTTCTGGATTTCCAAATAATAATTTTAAAGGAGACCTATTATGCAAAATTCACAATTTGCACATTTTTGTACTTTCATTTGCTTCTAAAAACTGGCCAAGCACTTAGAAAAACCACCCAGCTGTTTATTAAGCAAAAATTAATCATTTAATGAGATGATTGAAAATTCTTTCAAATGTAACATCACAAATCAGCAGGCACTGCCCTGTTACCTAGCAACCCAAGCAAAGCCTGTCCCATCACCTAGCAAACCATGTGGAACTACAGCATGTTTGATCAGCTGGTTTTACCTCTTAAAGCGCTGTATAATGGCTGCTGGAAAAGAAAAGTATTTTGTTGTTGACTTACCATCCAGAAACCACTTGCTGCATTCTTGTTGGTTGTGCAGGAGGCTCCACTTCTTCTTTTCAATGACGTACGGTTGCATAATTGCGCATCTGTTTTCGGTCTTTTTTACATGCGAGTGTAAAAATTAAGTTGGGGGCGTGGCCAGCAGCCGCTGCTATGGATTTAAAGTTACAAGAAGCCCTAAAACAGAACAAAATAGGCATTACTGAGACTAACATTATTATCAAAGAATAATTTTGTGAAAAAAAAATTTAATGAACATGTAGATCTATGCTAAAGGAAGAATAGTAGGTTACTTTTAATTTATGAGAAGTTCCCCACTACAAAGCCTTTCAGTTAGCCCCCCTTCCTCTTATTTAATGCACTGATGCTTTCACTCCCCTCCCCCTTTATTACCCCTTCTACCCTCCCCCTGTCCCGTCCACAGCCCTTTAATCTGGACAGTCAGGGCAAACCCAAGCGAGAGGTAAAGCAGCAGCTTACATGGCCGCCTGCTGACCGTGCTGCATGTTTCTGTGTGTGTTATGCAGGAGGCTGAGCTCTCTCTGCAGCGTTTGGCTGGCGGACTGAGGGAACTGGCCACCATGAAGACAGACCTGTCCCAGTACGTGGCGGCCAGTGACTCGGCGCTGCTGGAGCAGCAGCTGGAAATGCTCCATGCTCAATGGGAAGAGCTGTGCACTAAGGTGAGAACCAAACTAAAAGTTTTTGCAAATAGTTTGAGGTGGGTGAAGACGGACTAGGAAGGAAAGGAGGGAAGAAGTTTCTGGTTTCTTGATGACTGCACAAAGACAGAAGAACACACACACACGTTGGTCACACTGATTTGTTTGATGAAAGAGACGAAGTGTGCTGGTTCTTGGAGGGAAACCAGCAGCTTATTTTTTAAGAGTTTAGCTTCTGTCAAGGAACCAGTTCCTCCTTACACGTATGGTTAATATTAATTATAAACATAAATCTCCCTCATTGTGTCAGCATGTGAGAATATTTACTCCCTGATTCAAGCTGTCCATCATTCTTGCTTGCTAACCTTGTGATTAGAATATTATTTTTGGTAGCTCCACACATTCCTACACATGTTTGGTCTTTAGAACTAACCAGTGGTTAGTTAGCATGTTAGCTGGTTATAAGGCTACTGCTTGCACCTGCTTTCCTGTTGGCAAAAGATTTTCAGATTCAGCAGCAGGAAATGTTTCAGTGTGTACTTCTTCTTTCTGATAATGAATTGATTTGAGTTTTTTTGGCTTTACATGTGAATATAAATTCGTAAAATGCATATTTTTGGTCAAAATACCCCAAAGTAATGGGTAGTAACTACTTACATTTATCTGAGCAACTTTTTTGAAAAAAAAAAAATTATTGTAGGACTATTTTTACTATGCTGTATGTTACTTTTACTTGAGTAATTTACTATGAAGTATTTCTACTCTTAGTTAAGTAAAATTTCAGGATTTTCTGCTCACTGATTGAGAAACAAACATGTTTTAACCAAAAATCCACCAGACAGACACATCTGCAGTTTTTGTTAAAGTTTCATGCATTTTATATTTAAACCTGTCGCAATAACCAGTTAATTCCATGATATATTAAAATGAGCTTGATAATTTCCATTTTGATTATTAATATTTTTGTAGGGCAGTTTTGTTTACGGAGAAATCATAATATGTTTTATTTATGGTTTTGGTTTAGTTTGTTTTCATTGATTGTTTTTTATTTTATTTTGGAAATTCAAAATATCTTCCAGTTCCACTGTGGAGCATTTCATACAAAATGAAAGTTTAAATTTATAAATTAAAGTTAATGTTTAAGTCTTGTTTAAGTAAATAACTTTCATTTAATCCTTAAAATATCAACATTTCCACTTATTTTTATATTTTGGTCCATCAGATTATGTAATTTTTAAATATTAAATGATTTAATCTGATCAGTTCTCAGTACTTTAGTAGCTTTTTTGCCAAATGCTTTTTTTATTCTAGAACACAGGTTTCAAACTCGAGGGCCGTGGGCCAAATTTGGCCTGCCATAATTTTTTATGTGGCCCTCTAGATTCTAGACTAAGCCATAAATATCATGTTATCAATCAAATCAATGCAGTTTTTGTCCGTTTACTGCCAAATTATATCAATCAGTCCCTCTAGTTTCTTGAGAATTATAGTGGAAATTCACACAATCAACAAATCCCCACATATTTTTTATGCTAATACACAATTTGGAGTTTATTGTCAAAACATTTGTCAAAAACTTTCTTACTTGCCTCAGCTTTAGTTGATGTCAGATTATAGTCTGTGATCTGTACAGCGAGTAATAAAAAGTCACATTTACCGTCATAAATATTGCAAATATTTCCAAATGATTACCACAAACACTTTTATTGATGATCTTGATTTGGCCCAAAACAAAAATGAGTCCGACACCCCTGACGCTTACTTTTTAATTTTACTTATGTGAAAATATGTTGAAATAGTGCTAATTTTTGGCTAAAAGAGTGATGCTTTCAAATATTTCAATCTTTTTTTTTAATTCACCAAACTGTTGAGCTTCAGTTTGTGAAGTTGTGCTACTTATTAAGTCACCAGCTTATTAAAAACAAACAATTTATCGTATTTCTTCATGACATACAGTGATGAGTCTGTGGTTAACAGGTTGCAGATTTTGTAGGTGGGGGTTTGGTGAGCAGATGGCCTGGCCGGCCTAAGGGAGGTGCAGGGACTTGCTCTATTGTTCCCAAGGCGGCACTCAGTCCTCACAGAGGGACCACAGCGCTCAATGCATCCCCGATTCTTCACACTGCAGCGGGACCATCTGCGTCTGTGCATTAATACCAAAGCAGGGCTCTTTTTAATAGCGTAAATGTTGATGATCAGTCAAATAGAGCAGCTCTAATCATAAGCCCTGAAACATCTAAAAGATCAACTGCCCCCTCTGTGGGTTTGTAATGGGCTGTTCTGCTGGTATTAAGCTGTCATTAGAAAAATGGACCTTGTTAATTTGAGCAAATAGCTGCACTCTCCTGAGGGTTCCTCTGAATTTAGTTTATTACTAAATAAGAGTAAAAATTACTGAGTACATGTGAGCACATTTAATATTCTGATTATTGGTTTTTTACAGCTCAATGCTTGGATTTCTAAGGCTTTGTCTGTGCATTATATTTGGGTCACTTTGTTTCCTGAATGCATACCAATGTATCACAACAAAGTGTCCCGCTGCAGACTCAAATTCATCGAGGGCTTTGGCACCTCTCCTTTCGCCATTAAGTCATGGCGAAAGGAGAGGTGCCTGTAACTGCAATAAAATTTTGGGGGAAATAAATGTAAAATATGATCTACACATGTGGTTTTCCTCTTGTAAAAAGAGTATATACAGCTCTGGAAAAAATGAAGAGTCCACAGCACTGAACCCCATTGAAAACCTGCTGGTTATTCCACTAAATATTGATTTCTGAACTCTTCCTGAGTTAAAACATCAGTATTGTTGTTTCTAAATGAATATGAACTTGTTTTCTTTGCATTATTTGAGGTCTGAAAGTGCTGCATTTTTTAAATTGATTTATTTTTTGCTATTTTGTCCATTTTCTGCAAATAAATACTAAATTTTTGCTTAAATATCAGAGGCATGTTGCAGTAGTCCATAGAATAAAAGAACAATGTTCATTTTACTCAAACATATACATATATAAAGTACAATCAGAAAAACTGATCATTTTAAATGGTCTCTGAATTTTTTCCAGAGCTGTAAGATTGTTAATCCTAGTGCACTCTAAAACTCACCCAGTTATATTTAATGAGTTGAATCCATTTTTTTAATTTGGAAAATAATTTCCTTTGAGTGTTTTTAGGTGTTTATGACCATTAAAAAGCAAAAAAAGATGGAAAAATATGTATATTTGGAATTCACTGTTGACAGATTAAGTTGTTATCCAGTGTAGAAAAATAAAAAGATTCTTGACTTAATTTGTAAGAAACTAATATCTTATTTAAAGCTGACATTTAACAAACTGCTTACCAAACACTAAATGTCATTATTGTATTTCCGCCAGGTGTCGTTACGCAGACAGGAAATAGCCGACCGCCTGAATGCCTGGACCATTTTCAATGGTAAAAACAAAGAGTTCTGTGATTGGCTGACTCAGATGGAGAACAAGGTGTGCCACAGCGCAGATCTGAGCATCGAGGAAATGGTGGAGAAACTAAAAAAGGTATGAAGTCATGGCAACTTCATACCTTTGCCATGAGGTATGAGAAACCTTGTCTCAGATATGAGACAAGGTTTGAATTTGATTACGGTATCTTCATTAAAACACATGAAGCCAAGTTGCAGGTAAATTGCAGAATATACTAAGCAGATTAAATGAAAGGAACTTTAGCAACTTTTATTCCTTAAAAGTAAAAAAAAAATCTGTTTGCAATTTATTGAGGTCCTCCTGAAAAGTTGACCTGCTTTTGTAAAATTTAAACAGAATCTGTTCTAAATGTACATACTGTTTATAATAATATACAGTAGTTTTGTTGCAAGTCTAATAAGTTTCTCTGTTGCAGCTGAAGAAAAGCACTGCAAAAACACAAAATATTACCAAGTATATTTGGTCTGATTTCTAGTGCAAACATCTTAGTAAACTTGAAATAAAACAAAATTAACTTCAAAGTAACTTTCTAGCAAAATATAGGAGCTTTTTTTAAGTAAATAATTCCTTAATATTGATGTAAAAGTACGAGTTCCATTGGCGCCGTTACCTAGCAACGCCGGCCAAGCCCGGCCCGTCGCCTAGCAACCCAGTTCTAGTTCCACTGGCAGGTTAGTTTACTAATAACAAGACATTTTTCCCATGTTACAAGTTAATTTATCTGGCAATACTATAACTTTTTCATCAATATTAAGAAATTATTGACTTAAAACCTTATCTTACTGAAAAGTTACTTTTAGGATAGTTTACCTTATTTCAAGTGTAGTAAGATTTTTTGCACTAGAAACTAGACCATAAGTCGCCTGGTTCAAAGCGTGGGAAAAAAGTAGCGGCTTATAGTACGAAAAATACGGTCTGTATCTATTTTAAACCTGTCTGCATCAACATGGTGTTCATGTAGCTGTGTGGTCGTCATGTGTCCACAGGACTGCATGGAGGAAATCAACCTGTTCAGCGAGAACAAGAGCCACCTGAAGCAGCTGGGAGAGCAGCTGCTGTTCGCCAGCGACCAGGCCAAGCAGACCCAGGTGCGCGGCTCACTACAGGAAGTCAATCAGCGATGGAACAACCTCTTTCAGCACATTGAAGCCAGGTGAGAGCCGTCGCAGCATCTGCTCAGCGGGATTTTGGGTGTTTATATCAACTAAGCACTTCCCAAAACACTCTTTATGCCGTTCTGTGAGCACTTTGAGATAAATAGTAAGATGTTGGCGGGGTTGCAAGTCAAATTGTGTTTGTGTGGCGACATGAATTACACTCTTAAGTACCACTCTCAAAATTTACGTCATTATCCTGTCAGAACAAACACCTTTCAGGGCAAAGCCACTCTGCTGCAAAAAGCATAATTAAGTTCTGTGAAGCTTTAACTGGATTCTTGGAAGTAAACAATAGCTTCTAAGGGTTTCCATCCACCTGCTGTTGTAAGCCGTGCCTAGCAGCTGTCGGGAAACCAGGCCTCTCATGTATGGACTACAGAGGTTAAGCTCCTGCGTTGTTAAACTGTTGCTACCCCCCGTCAAACAGATGGGCAATCCTGTGGACAAGCAGGAGATACAAACCCCACACACCCAAGCTTCCCCCTCTGCCAGAAGAAGGGGATAGTTTGGGCTGTCGAAGGGCTCAGACAGGACCAGATGTCCCCTGGTGCGCTCTGACTGGGCCCACTTCCTGTAGCCCAGGGGTGTCAAACTCATTTTCGTTTTGGGCCAAATCAAGATTATGAATAGTGCCAGAATGTATTGATAAAACCTGTTCACAAACTGTTAAAATACCAATGAATTCTTCAATTTAAATAATATTATTAAACATCTTTTCAGTCCCTCCAGGATTTTGTGATTCTGTTTGTGATTTTTTCAATAAAAAATAATGTGTTTGTGGTTCTAATTTGGAAATATTTGCGATATTTGCACTTATTTATGATGGTGAATTTGACTTTTTATTCCTCGAGATATAGATCAATTAAAGCTGAGGCAGCTGTTTAGTACAAGTAATAAAGTTCTTGACAATTTTTGAGAAAAATCTGCAATAAACTCCCAATTATTTATTGGCGCAAAAAAGTGTGGAGATTCATTGAGTTTGCATGAAATTTCCACGATAATTCTCAAGAAACTGGAGGGACTGATATCATTTGGCAGTAAACAGATAAAAACTGCATTGATTTGATTGCTAACATAATATTTAAGCTCACTTAGTGTTTAGTCTAGAATCAAGAGGGCCACATAAAAACATATGGCGGGCCGGATTTGGCCCACGAGCCTTGAATTTGACACACTGTAGTCCATCAGTGGGAGAGCACAAAGTAAACAAAATTGGTGTCAAACGTTTGTGCAGCAAAAATTTTCATTTGTGCCGCCATCATTTTAAAGATGGTAATAAATGTCTCTAGATGTAATCAAAAACCTAACTAATCTGATGTCAATCAAACCATAACCAACATAGCACAATTAATTTATATCAGTTCGTTTGATTTTGTTTATGTGGAGGGAGGAGGGCAGGTTGATCTCTGGTGACCTATAGAATTTTTTTTAAATTTAATCTTAAAAGTTAGAACCACGCAAACAAACTTTTTGCAGCACCAATATTGTTTTTGGTAAAGAGAAGAAATTTCTTGAATTTTATAGTTGTGGAAGCAATTAATCGATCGATTTATGATTAATTGTCGATTAAAATTAGTTCCAATTAACTAATAGACCTTATTTAATGTTGTAGTTTGCTCCAGCAGAGGGCGCCGGTGGTCATCTGTAAGTGTAGCCATTATAGAGAAACAAAGATGGCGGAGATTTACAAGAACCTGAAAGAGAAACGGGCCAAACAAGAGTCCCGTTTGGGATGTGAAATGCTCCTTAAGCTGCTCTACATTTATTCTGAAATATAAACACTCAATAAGCTTTTTAAGTTGTCACCTTCAGCCGTGGTGCGTAATGGAGCAGCGTCATAGAGCCTAGATTTAATGTTTGGCCAAGAGCAACAGACGGTACTTCTGTATAAACGTTTTCCTGTTTGTTCATAAGAATGAAATGTTTTATGTTTTATTTTTCTATTCAGCAACTTAAGCGGTTCCTGTTTTGTTATATTTTATAAGGTTTAATAATGTGAGAAAACCACAATGTCCTGTTTATTCAGTCATACAGCTAATGCTAATGTTTTCTTAAATTAAGCATTTATAGAAAAATTTAGCCCTTCATGTTATGGAAAGACAGTTAATACAAGAGAAAACTTCAGTTTTTAAGAAAATGGCCGCTTATAAATGAATTGTTAGTCAATCAATAAGATCAGTCAACTTTAAATGAACTCATTAATCAGGTTGTGGCAGTAAAATTGAGCTCATCTTTCAATCAAACCAAAGATATGCAGTTAAACAAGAATTACTTCATAATCAAATGAGGGGCAGCAACTTTTTCAGGTTGGATAATGAGTAAAATCCTAATTTAAAAGCTGCTTTTTAAAAAAAAATCAAAAACAGACCAATATGTTTTCATTGCACTGTATGTTTTAATACTGAAAATAAAGTCCTTACAGTCACATCAGCATGGTTTATTATGGTAATAACCCTGAAATACTGAGGGACCATGTGGTAAATTTGCAGCTAAAGTTGGCAAACGATCCTACTTGAGGGAGAAGAAAGAAGTAAGATTTGTTTCCATGACTCTTTTTAATTATGCTGTCAGTAGTTAATTTCAGTGCAAGCAATATAAATTGAACAAAGCAGATTTTTGCTGAACAGTTCCATAAATACAGTGAGAGGAATAAATGTCAGCTGGAGTTTTATCTCTTTGTAACTTCGGGCCCTCCTATGGTCAGCTGCACTTTGTTATCTCAGCTCTCAAGCCATATATCTTCATCCTGGGCTCTTTTCTGCTTCATTTTCTCCAACCATTCTGTTCATGTCCTCTTCCTGAGCGAGCCCCTGCCCGGGTTTTTCTGTCTTTGTCTGGTCTCCACATGAAGCTGCTGGCCTTTGTTAGGCTGTCAGAGGCGGAGAGGGAGGTGGAGGGAGAAAGAGGCTTGTTAGTTGAGCAGGATGGTTGCATCTGCAACAGTAGTCCAATAACTTACACTGACTGTGTTGTGGATTAGATGCATCACTACACCCCCCTAATCCTTCCTGTTAATAGTCATTAGTCCAGTACATCATAAACCAACCACATAATTGCTGGTTTTCAGACACGTGACGCGCAAAATTCAGATGGGGGTTAGGAAGTGGATTTCTCCGGTTCAAAACAAGGCAAAATTGATCACAGCGAGTAGCTAATGCCCTGATGGGCTGGAACTGATGAGGTATCTCGAAAAAATACACGTATATTTAGGATATGGTCCACATTATCTCAGTAAAAAAAGACTTATAATGTTACCAGGCATCGAGGCGATCGACATAACTAACTGTCTGTAGCTGCAGATCTCAGATTATACAACGAGCCAGAAGAAAGTTTTCAAAAGCCTGGAGGACACAATCATTTAGTTTCTGGTTGGGTCAAATTTAGGATCAAAAGAAGCATAGTAGTGAGCTGTGCTATTTTTAGTAATTAGTCTATGATAGCAATGCTATCGCTAACAACAAGCCAACCCATGTTATTTCTATGTGCTTGGATCTACTTGTAAATAATTTATTTCTCTTCTGTAAACCCAAATTCATGCTGGAGTTGTATGTTAATGTTGAGTCGCTCTGCATTTCTACAATGTAGGTCAACAGGTAGGTCGGTTCTACAGAAACCCCATTAAAACATGGTTCAACCTAAAATAATATATCTTACCTTACATATGAATGCTTTTCTTTCTCAGTAACTGTCCAGTAAAATATCTGAAAAAACAATTTTAACAATGCAATTGTTACCTGTTAGAAAGTGGAAACTGGCATTGTTAGTTTCCTGTTTTTAGCCGTAGATCGTTGGTCCACTTTTCTCGTCTTTTTTCGGTAACTTTTTAAAATCAACTCCCTTGTGACCAACTACCTTCAAAACATGAAAACAACGTTTATTGTTCTGTTCATTAGGTCATTATTATTTACTTTAATGAATGTCAACTAAAACTCTGCAACTCTTTTACACCAAAGCTAGCAGAAAATGTCAGCTATATTTTTTATTTACTGATCAAGAATGTCTGGAAAACCCTGGAAAAATGTTTAATCTTGTTAAATAATTTTCTTGGTTTGGAGTAGTTTGGAAAATTCCAGTTTCTATTAAAATGCTGAATCAATCTCTGTCTTTCTCTACTACACAAATTTTACTTACTACTTAAACTAGACAAAGCTCACCAATGTTGTCCTTTACAGGAGTCTTAGTGTCTGAGTGAATACACATTAGGACTGTGACGTCTTCATGTTTTTAGATCTGAAGCTCTCTTTACACGCAGAGGAAGTTGGGACTCTTGTCGTTTGTTCTTTTGTCCGACGTTCTGCAGAAAGCGTCTCCCTGCCCGGCTGGACGTCCGCAGGAGAAAACGATCAAATGGGGGAATTAACTCAAAGTCCAAAAACGGGGCACGCTTCAGCCTTTTAAGCCTCCAGAGAGCTTTTATTGTCATGTGCGTTGCCATGACAACAGCTAGTGTGGCGCTTTGTGTGCGTTAAAGATACCAGAGAAGTTTTTATGTTTGCAAAAAGCTTTCTCTGTCTTTTTCACCAGTACATTATTTTTTATTTTATTTTCCCTTTCTTTCTCATTATTTTGTTTTATTCTTTTTCTTTTCTAGTTTAGTTTTTTTTCTGTTATTCAGTTCTTTTTGTTTTCCTTCACATTCTGTTTAGCCTTTTTTAATGTTCTTTCTCTCTTTCTTTCTTTTTTTCTTTCTTTCTTTCTTTCTTTTTTTCTTTCTTTCTTTCTCTCTTTCTCTCTCCTCCTCTGTTTCTTTCTCTTTCTCCTATGTTTCTTTCTGTCATTCTTTCTTTCTTCCTCTTCATCTCTTTCTTTCCTTCTTTTCCCATTTTTCCTTACTTCAGTTTCTACATTTAGCTTGTTTTTCTTTGGTTTTTACTTTCATGCCTTTTTTTCTTTTTCAGTATTTTTCCCATTTTCTTCTCTCGTTTTATTTATTAATTACTTTTTTCTTTTTATTCTGGCCTAGAACTTTCTTAAAAATATTTCAGAATATTTTAATTCCCAGAAAAAACATCAAATAATCAAATGTTCTCTGAACAACTGCATCTCTTTCTCCCTCTAATACATTAATAAATTACTCATTAGTTGAGTTTTGGTAACTCAGTCGATAACCATTAAAGTTTAATGACAGTAGAAAGGTTTGTTGAATATTAAAGTTACTAACTGGGCGACTGTCTCTTTTTCAACATCTTTTTTTAAGGGTGAGGAAGCTGAAGGAGACTCTGGTGACGGTGCAGCAGCTGGATAAGAACATGAGCAACCTTCGCTCCTGGCTTTCTCGCATCGAGGCCGAGCTTTCCCGGCCGATCACCTACAGCGTCTGTCATGAGAACGAGATCCAGAAGAGGCTCGCTGAACACCGGGTAAATTACATCTACTGGTTATGTTTAACTTTTTGGATTTTGTTTCACTTCCTAAATATCTTATTTTTCTCACTTTCATTCCCCCATGGCGTCTTTAATATTTAGTATTAAAATTTCTACATTTTCCAACATTTTGCTGCTCACTTCTTCTCTGTTTATCATTAATAATTCTCATCTTTTGCTTACTTAATGTTAGGAGATGTGGTGTTATTGCTCTTCAGCTTTATTCTTTAATCCACATGTGTCAAACTCAAGGCTCGGGGGCCAAATTTGGCCCGCTGTAGCTTTTTATGTGGCCCTCTAGACTCTAAATTACATCAATACATCCCTCCAGTTTTCACAAATCTGCAAAATTCACACAAAATCAACAAATCCCCGCATTTTTTCTGATTTTTCTAATTTTTCTCAAAATGAACAAAAACATGCTGCCTCAGCCTTACTTGATGTCAAGTTACAGTCTGTGATTGATAAGGCCAGTAATAAAAATACATACATTAGTGCAAATATCGTAAAGATTTCCTAGAAATATTTCTAAATTAGCATAAAAAAATCCATGATTTTGATAGGAAAAAAACACAAAAAACAATCTGGAAATCCTGGAGGAACTGATCAGTGTGAAAAGATGTCCAATATTTAATTTTAAGAAGCACAAACAGCTATTTCTTTATTTTTTTTAACAGTTTAATTGGTTTGATCAATACATTCTGGCACATCCAGAACATTAAACAGCCCTTTAAGAACATTCAGATGTTTGATATGACTTCGCCGATTTAATCCATGGGGTCTGCAGACTGATGGTTTGGTGTCTGTGCAGGACCTGCAGAGGGACATGGAGCAGCACACTGAAGGCGTAGCGTCCGTCCTCAGCCTGTGCGACGTTCTGCTGCAGGATGAGGATGCAGCAGGCGGTTCCGAGGCCGAGAGCGACTCCCTGCAGGAAACCAGCCGCAGCCTGGACCAACGCTGGAGAACCATCTGTGCTCTGGCTCTGGACAGAAGACTCAGGTAGGTGCAGTTATGCTACTTACATTCACACCTAACTTTTTAGTCTGCCTTAATTCGACTGTACTTTGTTTGGCTAGAAAGTCCGGTTTGTTTGGGGAGGTTTGTATTTGTAATCGAATTCTGATCCAGCTAAAAGCCTCGGTCTCAGTTTGGTTGGAGTGAACTTGTTACATTCGGCTTAACGCAGAACTTACAAATACACACAAGGGAGATCTGTCCCAGGAATCAGGTAAGGTATGCTGCACCATTAATTTGGAAAAATAAATAAATAAATACCCAATCACTCAATAAGAAATAAGTTGATCCTTAGCAACAATGATTTATTCAAAAAGAATTACAATACTATGAAATAATAATAGTTATCTTGATAGATAGATCGATAACCCCATTCCCTCAAAAAGTAAATAATAATGGTTACTCGGTTTGAGTCAGCAAAAGACCTAATTAATTAAATGTCCAAAATTTTCCCATCCTTTTTTCAAGGAGATTATTGTCCACCAAGCAGTTCCATATCCTCGAAAAATAAACAAAGTCCTGGAAGTATTTCCCCAAGTCCCGATCCAAAATGAAAAATCCTAACGTCCAAAACCCTCCCCAAAAAGATGCGAAAAAAGAGTGGTACCACCAAAAATCCCCAAAAAGAAAAGTACAGTCCAGATCTCACCGGGAGCGTTTCTCTTTCCCCTCGGTGGCGTCCTCTCGCACTGGCGGCGTCCACTTGCACCGGGCGCCGTTTCCTGGGTGCAAACTCCGATCCAGTTCCTAAAATACTATCTGTGGCACGGGGCGATCTTTGATAACTGTTTTTTATGTCTTTCCTTTGATTTTTACTAGTTTTAAACGTTCAGACAAGTCAAAACTCCCGCTGCACAGATCCCACGGAGAGCGTCTTCCTCCCCGCTTGCGCCTCTTTGCGCCGACGCACACGCCCCTTTTTTAATTACTAATTTGTTTCACTCACACCTGAAAACATCAGGATTTACCCGAAATCAGTTATAAACAGTGGAAATTGGCATACTTTTTAACAATGAAATCACAGCAACTGTTCTACACGACAGGTTGATACATTTACTTTTTAATGTATTTATTTAGGAAAAAACAAACATAGTGGTTATGTTACAAACTCTGGTGCGGTATGAATAAATATGTGAATGTAAGCCGATCAGAGACCGCTCCAAAAGCATGAAGCAGACTGAAACGCAGGGTATTCTGGGAAAATGAAACCAAAACAAAGACTGTGAGTCTAGTTCTAGAGAGAGAAATGACTTGTGGTCTTTTACTAAAGAAATCCTGCAAACTCTAAAATCTGACACCACTCCATTTTTGTTCATATTCTGCGAAAAAAGAAAGTTGGGCTCAGTGTCTTCTCCTGAGGTTTTTGTTCATAGAACTACTTTAGTAGTTCTTGGTGCAGCGCCCCCACTGGTGAGGAGAGGAACAGGTTTTTAGTTTGGTCCGTTTGACTCAGAGTGAAAACGAACTGCAGCAGCTGAAAATGTAACAAATGTTGCAATTTTAGTCCCAAACTGAACCAAGTCTGTCGGACTATCAGGTGTAAAAACTCTCTTTATCTTTGTATTTAATAACTTTCGTTCTGCGGACAGGCTTTTGTTGTTTTTAGCAAACTATTTAATTTGTTCTTAAGAAGTTTGCACAGGAAGCATGAACATAACTCTTTCATGAGTAAAGTGCATGTGAGCGAGTTGCCTGTTCAACCTTGTAAACATTTTCAGGTTTTTAAGGTTACATATTTTCAGCATAATTCATGGGAGCCAAAATTTCCAGCCACAATAAACACTGTAACTTCAACATGATGTGTTCTTGCAGAATCGAGGAAACTTGGACTCTGTGGTGCAAGTTCCTCAACGACTACTCCCGCTTCGATGATTGGCTCAAGATGGCGGAGCGAACTGCTGCCAACCCAAACTCTGCAGATGTCCTTTACTCTGCAGCCAAGGAAGAGCTGAAGAAGTTTGAGGTCAGCTGATTTTACTGTTAATTTCTGTTGTTTTAGTAAATGACACATTTCTCTCCGTTGTAATAGTGCTCATTAAGATTTAGAAGTTGTGCATTTTTTGTTAAAAAACAAAAAAAATCATTTTTGTGAAACTTTACGTATGATTTAATCAACTTTTGTCAATATATTCAGTTAAATTTTAATGTTCCTGGAGTTTGCAAGAGATTCATAACTACTAAATCACTGAAAATAAGTAAATAAACATTAGAGCTGAATCGTGCAGAATCGATTATTGAAATAATCAACTAATTTAAAAATCGTTAACTGGAGCATACAGACTCCAAAAATGGCAATTTGCTGAAAGAACACCACCTTCAGAGTAATAATTAACCAAAATATGTAAAAAAATATATATTAATATCTAAAATAAATGTCCGTAAATCTTTTCTATCCAAAACGTTCTGTAAGAAGTCTCCTATTATGCACCTTTTGCTGCCCTTGTATTAATCCAAAAATAATCAACAGATTAATTGATAGTATTTATTTAGATATAGATGCACCTTTTTGCTACAAATAATCAAATGTCCACTAAGAATATGCTTTTATTGCATTTTAGGCAATGCAATCTAATTTATTTTACTCAAGAAAGCAATTAAATGATCTTATTTTGATATTTTATTGCATTTGTAATATTGTGTAAAGAAACAGCTGATGAGATTTAAAGGTCCAGTGGCAGCAGAACCTGTTTCCTGTTTGTGGATCGCTACTGCTGGAGTTTCGTCCGTCTTCCTTCAGATCAGTTCAGTGGTGATTTATTTCAGGAAAATCTATCATTTGTGATGGCACAGCAGAAGAAACTGTGATTTGGAGACTTTGGAAGATGTTTTCTGGGACACATGGAGCTGCGCACAGGAGCAGGGGGAGGCCTGCGTTTTTGCTGTGTACTGACTCAAGTTGTTAAGTTTTTTTCTTTTACAGCACCTTTAGATAACATGTCTGATATCTAAGTTATTTTTGTCTTATATTACGTGGTATCAGCTGTTGAGATACGAGTGTAAAATAAGGCAAATAAGAACATAACAGCTGTTTCTCTTCAAAAGCTGTTACCCTCGTCTCACAGCTGTGGCAAAGATCGTTTGGGGGAACGATATTGTGAACAACAAGATTATTACCCTGCCCCCCTCAAAACTTCAGTCTCAAATGCGAAAAAAACAAATCGCAGAGCAACAGGATCACAGACAGGTAGGTGGGCGGAGCAGGCTGCCTCAAAGCACAGTGGAAGAAAAACGGCGAGTGACTGAGGGTCACTGCGCAACAGAAACCCTGTAAATTCTAGACACTAACAGGTACCATAGAATTGCACAAAAATCTGTGAGGGACGGCGGAGTCCCAGCTCAAAATTACGTGAAAGAGGTGAACGGAGCCTTGTGCCAGAATCCCATTAAAATGCTGTTTACATCATTTTAAACTGTGTGATTGTGAGGGGGAATGAAAATAGCAACAGGTATTTTGTTCCATATAACACAGTAGGAGTGTAACAGGTAAACCTTTATGGATGCAAACTCCACTAAAACCCACCTGTTTAGGATTGTATTTGAAACATAATCGATTACAAATTTATTGATGGAACTTGACTTAATGTCGTGTTTTGATTGTTGATTCTATGCTGCATTGTGTTTCTGTGTTTGATATGATGTAAAGCACTTTGAATGCCTTGCTGCTGAAATGTGCTATACAAATAAAATTTGATTTGATTTTGATTTTGAACAGGATAAAGACATGTATACTGCTGATGAGCTTGTTACAGAGCCACAAAGTTTTATAGTTTCTTTACATCATTACAACATCTTACAGGACACTGTAAAATAGAAATTGTATAAATATTTTTATTTCCTTCAGTAAAATTATCCCAGCTCGAGACAAAAGGATGCAATTTGTTTTCTTTTCTTTCCATTTTATGGTTTTGTGCTAATTTTTTTATTCAAGAAAAACAATTAAATAATTTTATTTTCATATTTTTATTGCATACACATTAGGACTGTGATGTCTTCATGTGGAAAAGCTTAAACTGTATTAAAAATGTATTAGTGATCACACTAGGTTGATTTGATCAACTTTACAAGATCCAAATCATAAAAAAAAGCTTTGAACTGTTTTCTTATTAAAAGAAAAACAGACAATTTCCAATTTTTGGGGTCATCAGTTGTTTTCTCTTCGGTTTGCTAAATTTATACCGTCGTTGATTTAATCAGAATCATTTCACTTTTATCTTAAGCATCAAAGAAAATGTATTGGCTGCAATATACAGCTCTGGAAAAAATGAAGAAACCACTTAAAATCCTCAGTTTATCTGACTTTACTCTGTATTTGTTTATGTTTGAGTAAAAGAACATTGTTCTTTTATTCTATGAACTACTGACAACATGCCTGAAATTACAAGCAAAAATATAGTTTTTATTAGCAGAAAATGAGAAAGGGTCAAAATAAGGTAAAAGATGCAGAGCTTTCAGATCTTAAGAACTGAAAAGATCTGAAACGAAGTTCATATTCGTTTAGAAACAACAATACTAATGTTGTAACTCAGTTCAGAAATCAATACTTGGAGGAATAAGCAGGAGGTTTGCAGTGCAGTGGGCTCTTAGTTTTTTCCTATTAGCATGTTTTTTTAGTCACCTTGTTTTGCTTTGAATGTGATTTAAATTGGAAATGGTACGCTTCATCAAGAATATAGATGGATGCAGAAAAAGCCTTTTACTGACTCAATAACAATGTGTTTTTTATTTTATTTTATTTTTCAGGGTTTCCAAAGGCAGGTTCATGAGCGCCTGACTCAGCTGGAGTTCATCAACAACCAGTACCGCCGCCTGGCCCGGGAGAACCGCACCGACCGAGCCAGCCAGCTCAAAGCCATGGTCAGAGAGGGAAACCAACGCTGGGACGGCCTGCACCGCCGAGTGGCCGCCATCTTACGCCGGCTGAAGGTATTGATTACACCGTAACGCACTGCAGTACGTCTCCAAAGAACTAGAGATGCATCGATCCAATATTAATATCTGTATCAGTTCTATTCAGTCTGATTCTATGCTTTATGAGCGCATCATGCTTTATTTATTTTACATTATACTTCCTGAACCATTTGAAAGAAGGTTTGTTGCGGTTTATTTTTTACATGTTGTTTTCGTCAGTTTCTTTATTACTGATTTTCCTAATTACATCGACTGAAGCTTGTGACGCTATTGCTCTATCAAAGTGAGCCATACAGGTGCAGAGTTATCAAATACATTTATAATTCAGATAATTTATGTGTGGTTAAAAGGAAGAAAATGTTTTGTTCAGCGATGTTTTTCGGTATCAGTCGATACTAAAATGTGAAAACTTTTTGGCATGGGGGCCAAAAATGTCAAACTGCAACAACTGAGGCGGCCACAAAATGTGTAGTACTTTTATTTATAATCGCAGATAATATTTTATTATGTTATTTTTACTAGCTAAGTAACAAAACAATTAATTACAAGAAGTAATTTAATGAAATAACCAAAGCAGTCACATATGTGTAGTTCTTTGTAGATTTAAAACAAATAAGGATTTAGCAGGGTTTACAGATAAAAACAAAACAAAACAGCAAGCCATTTCCTAAATTTTTCATCTTTTTCTGGATTTTTATCTCTTTTTAGCTACAAGAACATTTGATGGCTCACTCTTTATTTTTCCAAGTTTATCAAACGTCCACTTTTATTAAAAGCAACTGGATGTTTTTAGTCCCTATTTCTAATAAATTAAATCAAAAGCAAAACCCCTAGATGAATACTTCTGGTTGCACATTACAGTTTTCATGTAAAATTTGAAGATTTTAAACAACAAAAAAAGTTTAGCTTATTCTTGAAATGTGATTAAGGGCCGCCCAAAATTTTTCTGAGGGCCACAAATGGCCCCCGGGCCGCACTTTGGACACCCCTGGTTTACAGTAAAGAGAAAAATGTGTTTGTTGTATAGATTTTATAAATAAAATGTTTCCATGTCATCATATGAGCAGTTTTTACACCAATCCACAAGCCTAAAATTATGGTAATCAAAATATTCTGTTTATTTTCATTTTATTCTCCCTCTTTCGTTCTTGTTTTTGTTTCTCTCTCAGTATTTTACCAGCCAGCGGGAGGACTTTGAAGGCACCAGGGAGAGCATGCTAGTTTGGCTGACGGAGTTGGACCTGCAGCTCACCGACGTGGAGCATTTCTCCGAGAGCGACGTCCATCAGAAGATCCAACAGCTCAACGTGAGGCACACGTCATTTCATCTCTACACACAAATCTCAAATATCCGATTTATTACCTCTGAAGGAGAACTTGTTAAACTTTTAAGCTGCTGGTTTCATCTTTAAGCTGCATGTTTTGGTTTAGGGAGGATTCTCTTGCGCCTCGTTACGAGGATGCTTTTAAATTTCATAAACAGGCATGTGTTACTCGTTCTGGTTTTCCTGACTCAGTCTCCGTTCGTCCATCCATCTTCCGGCAGAGCTTCCAAAAGGAGATCAGCCTGAACTCTGAGCGCATTGACGGGTTGATAGTGTTTGGTGAGGCTCTGATCCAGAAAAGTTCAGCTCAGGATGCGGCTCTGATAGAGGATGAGCTGGAGGAGCTTCACTCCTACTGCCAGGAGGTTTTCAGCAGGCTGGTCCGCTTCCACCAGCGCCTCAGCCAACCTCCGGTGAGCTGGACCACACACGAGCTTGACTTCTTACTGTATATCACGGAACATTAAGCCTTTAAATTCCACTAAACCCTAAAACACATACATTTTATGTTCTTTACCCACTGTCTCATATCCCAAAAAATTAACAACAATGATATATTTAAATAACACCTGCCTTTCAAAAATGTGCCAGTTTGCAATTTATGTTTTACAGTGAGGAAACTTATGAAGCTGCAAAAGGGCCGGTAGCTAATGGACCTTTTTGAGGACTGGTGGACATGTAGAGAAAATGACTCTAGAGATTATTTTCACTGTAAAGTTTGCAGATATAGAAAAAGTAGATGGAAAACATTCTTTCCATTATCCTGCAGCAAAAGACTGGAACTTTAAAAATAGGAACTTTTAAATGTATTTTAAAGAATATCCTGTCTGAAACCTGCACGTTTCAGCTAAAAATGCTTATTTTATGCCAGGGGTGTCCAAACCTTTTGGAAATGTCAAGCTGAAAGAACTTCAGTATATTTTGTTTTTAATCATGTCCATGCCAAAAATGTTGACATCACTGACTCTTATAAAGAGACAAAAAAAAATCCAGAAAAAGATGAAAACTTTAGGATATGATTTGCTGTTTTTTTTTTTTGGCAAACGCACAAACTTTTTGTTTCAAGTCTACAAAGAATTACAGAAATCTGACAGCCCTGGACTCCATATCAAGAATAACTAACCTTGTTTTGGTGGTCAAAATCTTAAAATTTAAGATGTTAAAATTTTAAGATCTTAAAAGATTAATAAAAATAACAATGTTATTATATTCAAAATAACAGTATTTTTAATTAATATTTTAATAATTTTATTTTTTAAAATAATAATGTTATTTTTAAAATAATATTTTAAAATAATGTTACTGTAGAATAACATCATTAAAAACTAACATTTTAACAATGTTGTTTTCATTGTTAGCATAACAATGAAAAATATTCATTGTTATTTTAATGAATATGTTATTTAATGTAAAAGTAACACAACTTTAATCTCATTATTTTATTTCATTAAAATATTGTGTTTAGTTATTTATTTAAAGATAAAATAAAATAGATTCTGTTATTACAATTAAAAGGACAAAATATTTTGTGGCCCCTGTTGCAACTTGACATTTTCGGCCCCCATGCCAAAAAGTTTGGACACCCCTAACTAAAACCATTGGTGTTACTGTTCATTTTTTAATCCAGATGATCAAAGAGGAACCAGACATCTCTGACCTCACCGTTTCCCTGGAGTCGAGCTTGGAGCTGATTGGTCGCCCGTGGCTGGGGCGGAGCCAGGCGAGTCTTCCAGCCACGCCCACTCACCTGCTCAGCTCTCCTTTGGATCGTTCAGGGCGGGAGACGCCGGTGAGCGTCGACTCCCTCCCTCTGGAGTGGGACCACACCGGAGACGTGGGAGGGTCATCATCGCATGAGGATGAGGAGGAAGAGGAAGAACAGGAAGATGAAGGGGCTTACTTCAGCGCACTCTCAGGTATTTTCAAAATAAAATGCCTTTTTATTAGTTCAACAATGCCACAAATTTGGCCCTCCGATACTTTTTATAATATTTTTAGAATGAGAGTTCTTAAACAGAATACATTTAAGCACAGCAAAATTACTTGTTCTTTAGTTAGCCTCTTTGGCTTTTATTTTTATTTCATAAAAGGTTGAGTCAAACATTTTGTGAGTTTTTACTCAAAAACAAACTGGTCACACGCATCCACTACATTTGGATAAATACAGCAAAGTTTGTAAAAAAAAATTCTTATTTTCTTTGCTGAGAATAAACAAAATACATTTTATAGACTTAAAAAATGGAAAATAATAAGCCAGAAAAGGTAAATGACTGTAAAAGTTTAAATATTGGATGTTTTATTTATTGTTGTGCAGGTAAAGGAGAAAGAATTCACAATAATATTTTTAATTGGGGGGTAAAAAAGAAAAACAAATTGCCCTTGAATATTTATATTGGGGATTTTGGACTTTGGTGCAAAAGTTTGGACACCCCACCTTTAGGGATTTATTTTTTTGTTTTGATTGATTCCTGCTCTAGCAATCAATCAAAACAATTTCACTTACAATGAGACATTTTTCCCATTTTGTGAGTTAATTTCTCTGCCAATTGAACTAATATTTTCCATGAATATTAAGAAATTATTGACTTAAAACAAGCTAAAAAGTAACTTTGAAGTTGGTTTGTCTTATTTCAAGTGTGCTAAGATATCTGCACTAGAAACTAGACCAAAAATACTTAGTAAGATTTTTGTGTTTTTGCGGTGAGAGGATATAATGCTGCTGCTGGCATTCTGACTAAAACCAGGAAATTAGAGCACATCACACCAGTTTTAAACTTCTACACTGGCTCCCTGCAGCTCAGAGAATAAACTATAAAATACTGCTGTTAGTTTATAAATCACTGAACGGCTTAGTAAGAAAATACATTAAAGATCCTCTGTTGTCATAGCAACCTTCCGGACCCCTCGGGTCTTCTAGTTCTGATCTGCTCTGCATCCTCAGAACCAGAACCAAACATGGAGAAGCAGCATTCAGCTTCTATGCACTACAAATCTGGAACAAACTTCCAGAAAAACGCAAAACAGCCGAAACACTGAGTGCCTTTAAATCTCCACTTAAAAACTCAGCTGTTTAGAGTTGCTTTTGAAACATAATCATGAAACATTAATCAACATTTTGATGTGTAACAACAAAATGTAATGCTTAAATCATTCACTGTGTGTGCAGTGGCTTAGTATTTCTGTGTTTTTATGATGTAAAGCACTTTGAACTGCTTTGTTGCTGAAATATGCTTTACTAATAAACTTGATTGATTAATAAACAGGAGGAGTCCTAGGATTGAACCTTGCGGTACCTCACATGTGATTTCTGTCCGCTTCTATGAGAAGTTAAAGCTTTTAAGAAGCTGTTGAAATGCATCTTTTTCAATAATATGTTTGATAAATTGAAGGTTGGAATTGGCCTGTAATTCTGCAGATTGTTTCTTTTTTTATCAGCTCCTGTTTTTAAAGCTTGGGGTAAAAAAAAAAACACCGGATGAGTTTCCATTTGAACCAGATCAGATGCAGCGACAGGCTGAACTTTCTTAAGAGAGGTTGTGGGTATGACGTCAAGACAGAAGGAGGTTAGTCGTCTCGTCAGATCCAGAGGGTGAGATTTATTTTCCGGTTTACCTCAGAGGGTTCCAGGGGTCGTAGAAACTGATTTCTGAGATGCCTTGAAGCTGCCTGTCAGATAATCCATTATTTTGAGTCATTGGTATGTTTGTCTCATTTCCAAAACCTGCGTTGGCCTTGATATTTACCTCAAGTCGATGAATCTTTGATTTTATTCAGCTTAGAGGAAGAAAAATAGAATAAAAAGTCAAAAAAATAAATCCCACGCTTCTTAAATTTGAAGTAATCCAGTTATGAGTGTAGACACTGTAAGAGTGATTATAAAAACTGGATGTATTAAATAACTTTAACAGACAAAAACTATCAAACGAGACCTGCTGCACATCTTCATGTTCTGCGTAGTAAATCCACTTCCACCTCTGCTCCTCGGGGTGCAGGAAATTTCTTCCATTAGATTATAAATTAGACACATCCACACTGTTTAATGGATTGTAAATCTTTTGGTTTTTCACAGTAAATATGAACAAAATTATAAAATATTCTTATAGGAGCTAAACCTGAAGGTCAAACTCATGATTCTCATGTTATGTCTTTAAGTAGCAAAGATACCTTAAAGTTTAAGAGTAATGATTGATTTTGGGGTTAAATTCAGGCTTTCAGTTAAGATGTCAGGATTTAAATTTCCGTCGAGGTTGGAACCAATACTTGATTAACTAGTTTTACTGCTGTATGCACTGTACAATGGCTGCTGGAAAAGTCAAGTGCTTTGTTGTTCACTTACCATCCAGAAACCAATCACTGCACCACTTCTGCTTTTCAAAGATGTATGGGTGTATAATTGCGCATCTGTTTGCAGCCATTTTCACATGTGAGTGTAAACGTTGCTTATTTAACTTTGTTAGGATAAGACTATGGTCTATAAAAACATACTCATTACATTTTTTGCAAAACATAATTCTTAAATAATGAGGTTTTAGTTTTGAGCTTCTTTCAGAATGAGCTGTTTTAGGGCCTTTTGTCACTTTAAGTCCAAATATGTTGCTGCTTTCCACACCCCTCAAATCAACGTTTACTCTCGCACGTGAAAATGATGCGCAATTATACAACCGTACATCTTTGAAAAGCAGAAGTGGAGCCTCCTGCACAACCAAGAAGAAGAATACAACAAGTGGTTTCTGGATGGTAAGTCAACAACAAAACACTTCTCTTTTCCAGCAGCCATTGTACAGCTGTAAAACCAGCTGACCAAAGGTGCTAGATCTCCGCTTGTGTTGCTAGGTAACAGGGCTACGCTAGGCTGGGGTTGCTAGGTAACGGGTCAGTGCCTGTCAAATATCAGGAGGCTTTTGAAACAACTCATTTTTCATACACTAAAAACAACAACTTATTGAAAAAAAAAAATGCTTGAACTTTTTTTTTTCTTAAGCTATTGGGTTGATTTTAGAAAACCAAATTTTCCTGAATTGTGCACAGTAGTTCTCCCTTAACCTCCCAATAAATTTTGTTTTGCAGTTTCCAGCCTGTCTCTGGCTGTTCGCGATTGTTCATGGAGAACACCAGAAGCCACAGAAGCTCAGCCGGATCCAGAAGGACACGCTGAGCCGCCACCCGCTCTGACCAGCACGCCTCTGAAGCAGGGTTATGTACGTCTCGCGGTTCCCTCTGCGGACTGTAAGACAGTCTGCGAGGCCTCGCCGTCGAGCCAGAAGTCGGCTCTGACGATCTACTTGTTGTGTTTTTCCAGCTGCGGCTCATGTCCCAGTGCAGCGGGAGCATCGAGAACATAAAGAGAGTCTCTCTGATCCTCGACGATGAGGAGCAGCCAGAGGAGTTCGGCTTGATGGGCCTGAATGCCTCAGACAAACAGTCAGGTGAGATTACCGTGCAGAAAGGATTATTTATTAAGAGTGTCTGCACTGCGAGGGAGGACTCAAAACAGACATCTGCCATAAAATCTCAGAAACAGTGTAAAAGAAACCAGGTGGTGCATAAGTTATGAATGTATGCAGTCAAGGAATCGGCTCAAAAGGAAATAAATTAGAAAAATACTCATTTTAACTCATTCACTTTTGAATCTGCAGGAGGTTTTTTTTATATCTTTGTAAGTCAGAAAGGAAGATACTTGAGCATAACTGCAGTTGGGTCAAAAAAAAAATTAAATCTGCAGAAACTGTGATTTAGACTGAAATGAATCATTTTGACAACAGAGACGTAAAATCACGTCATTCCCAGCGTTGGGTTTTTCAGAGGAACCGTGAGGCTCTTGGTCTGTTTCTGTTTAACTGGACATGGGAACTTTGTTACAACTTTAAAATCTTTGGACATTTTAAAGAATAACTACAACTTGCTGCCAGAAAACTGATAATAAACAACAAGTGGATGTTTCTGTGGGATAATGACGCAGAATCTTTCCATAAATCCACATAAGAATGGTTCACTTAGTACAAAATAATTTGATTATCTCAGTCCTCTGATTTAAATCCTACAAAAACCTGATGGTTGGGCAAAGAGCAAATATTTTAAACTAAAGTAGTATTATCCATCTGCAACAGGGAGTTTTAATAAAATATCAACAGAAGTGATGCCAATAAGTGCGACAGCTGTCAATTTTTTTAACATTTATTTCTTAATTTGAGTTTAATGGATTTCTCTCTTTTTAATTATTCTTCTTGAGTAAAATATTACATTATTTTCAGTGTTTTTTGAAGGCCTTTAATCGGAGTGTTCATCGCTTATCGTATCGTTTATCATTTATTGTGATAAATTTCTTCTCATGAGGAGAATTTTGATTTATCAATGTTGCAGTAAACTTCAATTAATGCTTAAAAACGAACTGTATGTATTGTTGGAATTGTTCATTTACCTAATTTTCCACAGTTTTTTCACAGAGAGTATCAATGACTGTAAAAATATGATTAAATGCAGTTACTGTAGGGCTGCAACGATTCCTCGAATAATTCAAGTTCCTCGATTGTTAAATTTCCTCAAGGAAAATGTATCTGCCTCGAAGCGTCGTTACGTTCTGTTTTATTACTTAGCGCACGGTGTTCCAGCCAGGTGATTATTTATATTGCCCAGAGCTCTCACTTCCGTCTATGAGTTGATGCTAAGTGTTAGCAGCAAAACGTCCAATTTTCAAGTTCGGTCTGGGAGGATTTCATTAATTGATGATAATGTCCGAGTTTTTATCGTTTTTCGCGGGTCCAATAAGCATCTTTAAAATAACTGGCGCGATGCCTGGAGTACGGCAGCGTTTCTCCTCCCGGAGCTGCCGCCTGGTGGCGGTGAAGAGCGCGGCGGGTGTCTCTGTAGTTGATGTTTAAGGTAAGTTTAGCTTTACAGACGAACCGAAAAATTTATTTAATATCATCCCGGTCTCAACCAATGGGTGGCGGCACGTTATGGTAGATTTACCAATATTTTATTTTAGAATTTTTTTATTTGATTACTCGATTAATCGTCAGAATAATCGATAAAATACTCGATTACTAAAATAATTGTTTACAACAGCCCTAAGTTACTGTAAGAAGTTTAGTGATATAAATCACACTTCTTTATGTGACTGGTATCCAAAAGAAGCTAATTATAATTTTTCAAGAGCAATATTTGTGTTTTGTATGATTGCTGTGCCATTCAATCACCTAAAGTCACCTGAAAAAGAAGCAACAAGTAGTTCTTATTGCCACTTTATAACATCAGTACTATAAAATGTAAAATAAAAACTTTAAGTCCATATTTCCCAGTTGTAGGAACACCAATAAGTGTTAAAAAACGGCTGAGTTTATTGATATTTGTGTGCTTTCAGGTGTGATTGAACGCTGGGAGCTGCTCCGGGCTCAGTCCAGGTGCAGCCAGCAGTCTGGCATTCTGGATCCTCAGCTGATGACCTTTGACCTGGACGACGTCACTTCCTGGCTAGAAACTGTGATCCCTGAGCTGGAGCGCCTCTCGCAGGCTGAACCTGCAGGCAGCATAGAGGACATGGAGGCCAGAGCCAAAGAGCTGAAGGTGACGATTTAATCCGACCGTAGCGGATTGAGTTTAATCCAGATTAAGTTTTAAGGGATTTTTTATTCTTGTTTTCTTTTTACAGGAAATGGAGAAAGTGTTTTGCCACTACAAGGCCATCATGCTGTCTGTGAACCTGCAGGCGAAGGAGGCTCCAGAAACGCAGGAGAGAGTGGCGAGAGCAAACAGAGACTGGAGCAGAGCGTGTACTGGTCTGCAGCACTGGGACCACAGCCTGAGGAGGAAGCTGATGCGCTGCCAGGTGGCAAGAAAACACTTTAATAAACTAATATGTAACACAAATTAATGTTAATAAGTCGGTTTCATTCAAACTAAGACAAACTAGGTCAACTATAACTTTAGAATAGAATAGAATAGAAGTACTTTATTCATCCCAGCAGGGAAATTACTTCGCAGTTACAGCATAGAGACAAGACACAATAACAACCACTGAGTAGTAGTTGTAGATAAAATAAAATAAAAAATAAAATATAAAATGCTGTTAATATAAGAAACAACTTAAGAGCAGTCCTTGCAAAGATTCAAAAAATGCAGATATGTATATGTACAGCAAGTGTGCCACAGTGCAGTTGTGCAAAATCGGACTGATTAGTGCAGAACAATGATTTAGCTTTTATTGTACAGTGAGATGGCCTGTGGCAGGAAGGATTTCCTGTATCTGTCCCTACGACAGCAGAGCTGGAGCAGCCTATGTGAGAAGGTGCTCCGCTGTCTGTCCACTATGTGGTGGAGAGGGTGCTGTTTATTGTCCATAATAGACAGAACCTTCTTCAGTGTCCTCCTCTCCACCACAGTTTCCAGGGACTCCAGCCTTAGTCCCAGTACAGAGCCAGCTTTCCTGATGATTTTGTCCAGTCTATTAGAGTCGCTGGCTCTGATGCTGCTTCCCCAACACACAGCAGCAAAGAAGATGGCGCCGGCAACAACACTGTGATAAAAGGTCTCCAACATCTTGCTGCACACATTGAAGGATCTCAGCTTCCTTAAAAAATAGAGTCTGCTCATCCCCTTCCTGCACACAGCGTCAGTGTTAGATGCCCAGTCCAGTCTGTTGCCGATTACAACTCCCAGGTATTTGTAATCCTCCACCTCCTCCACCACTTCCCCTTTGGTCTTCAGTGGCCGTGAAGGTATCTTCTTCCTTCTGAAGTCAATCACCATCTCTCTGGTCTTACTAATGTTGAGCCTCAGGTGATTCTGGTCAGACCACTCCACAAAGCCGTCCACCAGTGTCCTGTACTCCCCCTCCCCTCCATCCCCTATACACCCGACAACCGCTGAGTCATCAGAAAACTTCTGTAGGTGACATGACTCAGAGTTGTACTGGAAATCAGTGGCGTACAGGGTGAAGAGAAAGGGAGAAAGCACAGTTCCCTGTGGAGCTCCTACGTCACTGACCACCACATCAGACAGGACACTGCCCAGACGGACAAATTACAGATTTATTTAGTTGATTTCTATAAGCGAATTGGACTCAAAATGTTGCTCTTCTATATTTAGTACTTTTGTATCACTTTGGTGCTGATTGAATACAATTTTAATCAATCAAGTTTGTATGGCGCATTTCAGCAAGAAGACGGTTCAAAGTGCTTTACATCATAAAAACACAAAAATATAAAGTCATATAATAGAAACATTACATTTTGCTGCTATTACACATCAGAATATTGATTGTTTCATTGATTAGAAACAGTTGGGTTTTTAGTCTGTATTTAAAGGAACTCAGTGTTTCGACAGTTTTGCAGTTTTCCGGATGTTTGTTCCAAATTCGTTTGAGTGATTTTGTTAGAAATAAGATCATTGTTTAATCATTTATTGCTTCTTCTATCAATACTGAATTTGAAATTATTGATTTTAAATGCTATGATGAAACACTAATATTTTAAAAAATAAAGTTGTAACTCGTCAGACTCGGCAAATAAAGTATTAAATACGAATAAATATGAAGATTAAGCAAAAACCCATATTAAAAAAAATCTTAGATAAAAGCAGATTTTATAGAAATTAGTTAACAGTTTACTTCTACACCCTAACTGTAAATCCAGGTTTTCTGCTACCAGAAAACCAGAAGTTGTGGTGTTCAAAGTGTGGCGCCGGGGGCCATCAGCGGCCCTCAAAATGATTTTGGGCGGTCCTCAACCGCATGTCAAAAATTTTCTGAATTCTTGGCATTCAGGGCGTTTCTGAGCCCAGTTGATTAGAAACGCATTTAAACAAAATATGAGGCTGCAATTTTCAGCAAAAATAAACAACTTAAAATCTGTCTAACATGTAAAAATATTAACCTTTTATCAGCTTTTTTTATCACTAAACTTTGCAAAATGAAGCAAAAGTGAGTCAAAACTTTTTTTTAACTGTAAAAATGTACAGAAAAAAAATAGAAAATTAAAATCAACCCAAAGAAATGCAGGAATTGGTTTCCTCTTATTTCAAATCTACTGTACACTGAGCTGCTTTGTTTGTTTTTATTAAAATATTGTTTATGAATGAGAGGGTAAAAAATACAACAGTAATCCAATTTAAATAAAAATGTTCCACATTTTTGACACCTTTAGGTCCTAAAAGGTTTAAAATGTTAATTGACTGAAAGGATCTGTGATAAAAATTATATTTAAGGAACTCGGTAAAAGTTTAGTAAACGACTAAGAGCGACTCTTAAATAGATGCGATTTCTGCTCCTCATTTCTGGTTCTAACACTGATTGAAATGTTCTCATGTTCTCTTTTCTTATTCTGACGGCCTAAAAACCGGAGCGAAAGTTATAAAATAAAACATCTGTAAAAGATTTAAATCACATTTCAGTTTCTGATCTTTTATTCCTCTGACTGTGACGCGTTTTCCCCATCTGCTGGTTTTCCTTGGATCTTTTGAACGTGCTATTAGCCGTAAGAAAATTAATTTTAGATTATTTGCCCACTTTTAAAAGGCCTGTTTTTCCCATTTCTCGTGAAACCCGTATAAAACGCTTGATCAGGTTTTAGAGTAGCATTACACAAGTTTTATGGACATCCTGCTCCTGCCAGAACATTTTGAAAATATACTGCTATTGTCAAACTCCAAAAAAGGCCCATAAACAATGAAGCATGTGATATCTTGTTTTTGTTCAACTTTCCAGTAAATGCAGGACTTTTGTGGTGTGAAATGTTGAACTCTGAGACATAAATTTTTCTGTGCAGGAGTTTCATGAAACTCTTCACTCTCTGCTGCTGTGGCTCGCTCAGGCAGAGAGCAGATGCTACAGCGTAGATATAAAGCATCCAGAGACGAGCGTCAGAGCCCTGAAACAGCAGGAAGACACGCTGACGGTGAGCAGCAGATTAACAGATTGGGATGAGAAATGAAGCGTTAAGACCGAAACAATTAATCGGATTAATCGGTTCTTGTAATAACTTAGTAATTCAGTAACTGATGAATCGTTAACTGGAGTTTACAGACTGAGAAAAAGATCATTTGATGAAAAAAAACAACATATGCAGAGTGGCAATTAAGCCAAAACAGTTTAAAAAAACAACAAATTTACATTTAAGATAAAAAAAAAACAAAAAACTTAAAATGTAATCCACCTGGAACTCTTCAAGTGGAAAAGTTTTAGTTTCACCTGGTAAAAATTCTGTAAGAGAAAAATCATATTGTTTCCTATGGAAGAAGATTACGTCCACTGGAAAAGTAAATTTAATCTTCTGAGATTAAGTTGGAATTCTGAGATTAAAATCCAAATCTTTTTTTCCTCAAAATTTTTACTCTAATCTCAGAAGATTTAGTTGTATTCTGAGAAGAAGTCATAATTCTGAGATTAAAGTGAGAACTCCAACTTTTTTTCCTCAAAATTATGACTTTCATCTCAGAAGATTTTATTCAGTTCTGCAATAATAAGGTCAGAATTCTGAGATTAAAGTGAATTATGAGGAAGAAGTCAGGATTTTTGTTCAGTGGTCCATTTATTAATGAGATAATCCAAAAAAATAATCATCAGCTCTGTAAGGTCTGAGCTTTTCACATGTTAAAAGTATCTTTTTAGCTACAAATGATCAACTATACGCTAAAGGAGTGATGTTATTGCATTTTACACAATAAAAATATTTATTTTCTGATTTAAAAAATGACTTGATTTTTATTTTACTTGCATGTTTTAGTGCATTTCTATTATTGTATAAAACAGGCAGGCTGTGTCGATGTTTTCAGCCTGTTAATCGATAGGTTAATGTGTCACTAGGTCGTCTGCAGGCCTTCTTATGTCTCGCGCTGTTTGTGCTGTGCAGGAGCTGCAGGCGGATCTGCGCAGCCGGCAGACTCACCAGGCATCTCTGCAGGCCCTCTGGTCTCAGCTGCAGCCTGAAGATGCAGCAGAGGACTGCGACGAGGCGCAGGAGAAGCTGCATGTGACGGGCACCAAGCTGAAGCAGCTCAGGAGGAAGGTGGAGGACGACCTCCGCGCCCTGCAGCAGCGCCTGCTGGTCCAGGATCCCGGCTGTGCAGAAGCAGACCCAAAAACAGCCTCCTCCACCCAGAGGTACGTACAGAGGAGAGGTTAAATAGGAGTTAACTCTGCTTTTATCAACTTTTGTTTCTGTTCTACAGAAGAGAATCGTCCCCACCTCGATCGTTCTTCTCCCGCCTCCTTAGAGCCGCCTTCCCACTGCAGCTGCTGCTGCTGGTCCTCCTGCTGCTGCCCTGCCTGATTCCTCTGTCGGACAGCGAGCCGGGCTGCACCCTGACCAACAACTTCGCCTGGTCCTTCTACCCCATGCTGCACTACACCAACGGCCCGCCGCCCACCTGACGGCAGCTTGTTTCCAACGAAAGACATTTCCCAACAAAACATGGGTGACTTTTCAGGAAAATGTTTTAAAGACGACCTATTGTGCTTCCTTGAACAGATTAAGATAAACAAAACATGATCACTGTCATCAGTAGAGCTTCCAGTTCTGCCTATTTTCAGCTACTTCCAGAATGTTTAGGGTCTCTGTCACTTTAAATCCAAACAATCTGCTAATGGCCACGCCCCAAACTCAACATTTACACTGGTATGTAAAACAGATGCGCAATTATACAGCCGTACATCTTGGAAAAGCAGAAGTGGAACCTCCTGCACAATCAACAAGAATGCAGCAAGTGGTTTCTGGCCGTCAACAACAGCAGCCATTGTACAGCACATACAACTCTGGAAAAAATTTAAATGATCAGTTTCTCTGATTTTACTTTTTATAGGTTTATGTTTGAGTAAAATGAACATTGTTTTATTCTATGAACTACTGACATGTCTCTGAAATTACAAGCAATAATTTAGTATTTATCTGCAGAAAATGAGAAATGGTCAAAATAACAAAAAGATGCAGTGCTTTTAGACCTCAAATAATACAAAGAAAACAAGTTTAATTTAGAAGCAACAATGCTAATGATTTAACTCAGGAAGAGTTCAGAAACCAATATTTGGTGGAATAACCAGGAGGTTTTGGTTCAGCGCAGTGGCCTCTTAGTTTATTCCATAGGTGTAAAACCAGCTGACCAAATGTGCTGGTTGCTAGGTAACAGTGCAGTGACGCAATAACGGGAGGCTCGTTTTCCAGACGCCAAAAAAACAGCTGGGTGATTTTTTAATGTTTGTTTTTAGAAGCAGTAGAGAATCAAATGGAAGTTCAAAAAGTAAATTTGGCATAATAGGTTCTCTTTTAAAAAAATCTATTTAAATGTTTCTTTATTTGACACAAATGGTAACATTTGCAAATGTATTTATACTATTTCTAAAAATTTACAACTAAAATCAATATATTTTAATTGGACCAACAAAGTCGTGCATAACTGAGAAATGTTTTCAAAATGTTCTGCAAATAAAAATCAAAGTTGTTGAATTCAACTTTGTGTTTCCACCTTTCCAGAAATGGAAATTAAAAAGTTCTAATTAGTAACACTGGATTTTGTTAAATTGTCTGCATATGTATTTATATTTCTGATAATTTTCTATCACACAAAATCCCAGTAAAAACATTGGAAGTTTTTAGCTGTAATGTGACAAAACGTTACAATTTGCAATCGTTTTTGAAAAATGGTTCAAATCTTGACATTCTTTGAGATCAAGTCAAATTTTCCCCAACATTAAATTTTTATTAATATCTATTTATGCTTTTTCAATTTGTCATTCTGAGGCTTAAAAACTGTAAATCAAAAGGAGAAATTTTAAAAATGAAGATGGTAAAACTGCCATTTTATATCGTCATGCATTTTGTTTTATCATATTCCAGCTTTTTAAAATCTGACTTGTTGTTTTTATTACTGATTCAGAGGTCAGATTTAAACCGGATTTTTCTTTAAAATGACACCGAGCGCCATAATGTTTGTTTTTATACATTCAACATTTCATCGTGTTTCGTGTTTGTTCCTGCTAAACTGAATCCCAGCAAAAAAGACTAAATTTTATTTGTGTTTTTATACATTTGATTCATTTTAGTAAACACAGCAGGATATTTGTGTACAGAATGTAATGCTTTTTATTTATGACTGATTTTCTGTTAGTAAATCCTAATTGTTTTCCTTCATTTGCCTGATTTAATAACATTAATCAACAGAAGGCGACAGACATTACAGGTTTGAACATTTATTACTAAAAGTTTTCACCAGAAATGAACAAAGATCGACAGTTTTCTGGGTTTTTTTTCCTACACAACCATAATACGGTTTGTTTTAAGGTGAGAAATAGGCAGAAGTCCAGAGACCAGTTTGTGGTAAATAACCGTAAATATTAAAGTGATTGTCAAAGCTGCAGAATATCACAGAAATAACCTTCATCTCGCCCAACTTTAGAACAAAACAAAAAGGAATACACTTTGATCGAACAGCCGAAATTCACAATAAAACACAAAGTGGAGACAAATAAACCCAAATAAATCTAGAAAATATTGCAATTGAGCTTCAATTTCAGTTACAAAAGTAGTTTTAAAAATTATTTTTTTCTATAATTATGCGTTTTATTCATTCCTTTTTGTTGTATTCCTTCAATCCATACATGCAAGTGCTTTGTTACCGTAAAACGTTTTTAACGAGGCACAAATGGACGTTAAAAAAATAAACTTTCAGAAATAACAGGGGTTCTGTTGGAACCGATATCCTAACTTTCATTTGCATTTTTTGTAAAAATCAGTTGAACCAGTTAGTGGCAGATATTTATTTATGCTTTGGACACTTCAGCAAGTATTTTCTGTTAAAAATGGATTACAAAATAAGCTTCATACATCAACATTTTCAATGAGTTCATCAACTTCCACTATTAAATCATACCTATTACTTTGCTTAAACTACAAATCCAAGTTCCAAATAGTTTTTACTGTTTATAAAAAGTATCGTCTGCTCTGATAAACTTTGATATTCAAAGCAAAGTGTTAAGTTTATGAAGCAAAACTTTTCCTCTTCACATTGAAGAGTTAGGAATTTAATTATTGAGTCATAAAAATGGAGAAAGTGATGAAAGTTTGTAGCTGTTTATAAAAGACAATAAACTTCCTGTTTTAAGTTTTAACTTTATTAGATTGGGACTATTTAAGTAAATGCATATTTAATAATATGTTAATATTTCCAGGGTTTCTCCTGGTGTATTATAAGCCTGGCAGGCTGCCAGGCTCAGCATTGTTTATTTTAAGACCTTATACTGTGTGTTTAGGTGTAAATATTGTCTTCCATTACAAGTGATTTTTTAATATTTCCTGGCATTTATCACATTTTCTGAATTTGAGAATCTGTAGTTTGACACACTGTAGTTCCTAAAACTCAACAATCATCCAAACTGCCAAACCTTAAAGTTATATATTAAAAAAATGCATAAAATTCTGGTTTGTTATAGATCTAAAGCAGTGTAGATTCACAGTTACGGCTTCCTCAACATACCTCTGCTTAAATTTTTTTATTTTATTTCTCCATCTCATCGAATTTGTTGAATTTGATGAACACGGACAGAGAACTCCGCCATGTAAAAATCACCTAAAGTAACCGAACATAGATTATTCTGCAGCCAGTTTTTGTAGGCCATGAGTTACACGATGATGACATCGCCGTCCTTTATTTCAAAATTGTATATCTGCTTGGCTTCAAACACTTAAAAACTGTCTATTTGCATAAACTCGACTTAAAATGATACTTCTAAAAAAAGTTTCCAGTTCAGGAAAACAGGCTAAAGGGGAAAAGCCTTTAACATTTTTTTTGTTTTGTAGCTGAAGTGACCTGAGGAGACGTGGGTTGGACCAGGGACCAAGTCCTTGGTTGTGGGTTGTCCTTTATAATTTGAGGCAATTATAAAATTACCTCAAAAAGTGACAAAAATAACTTTTTTAACCAATATTTAAAAGAAGATTTCACCAAAGTTGTACTTTATTGGTTGGAGCTCTAATAGCAGCTTTTTCTTCTCGGTTTAAGAATTGTTCTTGTTTTGTTTTTTTTGTCATAAGTGCACATTTCTGTCCGCCAGATCCTGTTTTATGCCTCGTTGATTCATAATACTTCAATTTTTAAAGGATTAACAGCAACAAAAAAAAGAACACAAAAATTCTGGTTTCTGTTAAAATTCTAACAGGTTTTTAAGGCATTTCTGTTTGCAAATGACACTGCAGTAAAAAAAAAAAAGCTGTGAGTAGTGATCTAGTGGTTCTATGTCATTTATGCAGAAAATTTTATTACTTTTAAGAATACAAGCCTTGTTGTACAGTGCTGTGAAAAAGTTTATTTAATTTTTTTTGTCAAACTTTCATATTCCAGATTAAATTAAATGTAATACAATAGAAAAAAATATGATTTAATTTATTTAGAGGAGTAACCAAAACATCCAACCTGATTTTATGTGAAACTGTTGACTCTTTGCACGTGACGTCACGGACTCCAGAACTCCGCCCACTCCGCCATGATGGACCATCGCGCTCCTTTAGAGCCAGTCTAAAAACTGACATCTATAACCTAATATCGCTTCTATTTAGTTGATTTCACTTTAAAAATGGTCATAGGGGGCCTGCACAAATAGACAGGGACAGAAACCAAACTTGTCATTTTATTGTATGACTTTTAAAGAAAAGATATGGCGGCGATGGATAACAACCGTCAATCATAATGACTGTCAGCCCTCGGTGAAATCACTGATTCGCAGCGAACACTTTTTACAAGGTAAGAAGATTAATGTTCATTTACTTTATAAGTATTTATGATGACGGATATCAAATATCGCACTGTGGCGTCTAACCGTTGGTAACCATGGAGACAGTGCCGCACCGTCATGTAGCCTAGCATGTATGGAAGAAACTGGTTAGCATCTCGTTTTTAGTGCTGCTCCGGTTTAAAGGGAAACGCAGTTTATGACATAGTGACATAAATCATGTGGTGTGAATTCAGGCAGAGTCGATAATTTGATCAATGTATGGGTCGGTTTCTAAGCTAACTTATGTATATGTAAATTTGACCCAAAATAATAATAATAATAACAGTATGTATTTATAATGAGATTTTTAATCGATGCATTTGTTAGAGCCACCTAGTGGTGTGATGAGTAACTGCATGCAACGGGTCCTTCAGGCGCTCTCAATGCAGCTCGTCAATACTTTTTTTTTTTTTTAACTTGGGGTCATATTTTTCTAGTTCAACTATTAACGAAATACTGCAAGAACATCTACGAATATAATTTGTAAAGTTTTCTCGTGGTTGGGCTGGAAGAATATGACCCTGTGAGTGGGAGCTGCGCCAGTTGGTGTTCGTGGCTGGCCGCTCAGTCACGACACCAGCCGTGTCTTCTTTTATTTTTCAGCTGTGGGGCCACTTGCATGCAGTTAGAAGCCACATTGTGAACAGGGATTTATTCTGTGTCGTACTAGAAGGTGACAACCAAGCGAGGAAGGTTACACTAGCTCTGCAAATATCACCGTCTGTGAGCCCAACCAGGTGTGTTACGTTCACGGACAAATTATCTCGATTCTAACAAGTAGAAGCCACGAATAAACTGACCAAAACATTTTCCAGTTGCTCTGTCCAGTACTCCCGATCCTCACTTCCGACATCCATCATGGCGCCTCCAGTGATTTAGTGACGTCGTTGCAAAGAGTGAATAAGCTTCCATGTTTTTTTACTCTCTTAATTAGTGCCGCAAGTAATTATTTTGATGAATAATCTGATTTTTAAAAATGGCATTCTGCAGATTTTCCACTTAAGTTTTGACTAGAAAAACTAGAAAACTAGTTAAATTAAATAATTTAAAGAAATTATTTAATCTTTTATGCAAAATGTATAACTTTTAAGACCGTTTTGTATTTGAATATGTTGCTCTTTCAGCAAATTGCCTTTTTTTTAGTCTTGATACTCCAGTTAACAATTAATTGCCGCAAATCTGTCAGATTTAGGTCACTCCAAAATTAAGCTTTTTACTTTAAGTATAATATTGGAACTAATTTTATAAGAGGGGCCTTTAAATTTATTTTTGCCCATTTTTTGTTCTAATTTTTGAATCATGAACTCTGACCTTTAAGGTAAGTGGGGCCTGCACTACTGTAGATCTATTTTAAATTTTTTTGTGAACTCGTGGATTATTCTTTGACTCATCTTTGGCTAATTGTTATATAAAAACTTTGAGAAATGTACTTTTTCACATAGGTCCAGGTTGGTTTGCAAAGCTCTTTTTTCCTCTCAGTAAATAAAATCATAGAAAAAAAATACTATTTGAATCTAATCGAGTTCTTTTTGCTATTAAAAGTTGTGACAAAGCAACTACAGGAGTAAAATAACGTACCACTGTATGTCACGGTGAAGGCTGAGTGATCCACGATGATTAATATGATGCCCTATATGTTAGAAGCAAGAGTTCAGAAGTTGAAAGTGCTGACGCTGCGTGTCAGAATGACGGTTTGTTTCCAGGTCCGGTCCGTCCTCTGAGAACTCATCAGCAGCAGTGCACAGTGTGTTGACCAGTGGTCAGAGATTCCTGCTCTCGGTCTTTGCAGACTGCTCCCGAAAGGCGTCGGTCCAGTGAGAGGTCGTCGGATCCGAGCTTTAATCTGAACACTGGGCTTCGACCCCGACTCCAGCGCTGCTGGGAGTCCAGGTGTTGGACGGGCCGCCACCAGACGCCGGCTCCGGCTGATCCGTGGACTCCTGCTGAGCGGGCCGGCGAGGGAGGCGGGAGCTGTGCATGATGTGAGCGTCCAGCATCTCCAGCAGCAGGTCGTACAAAGGCACGATGTTCTTCATCTTCATGCAGTGCAGGTGGTCCATGCCTTTGTTACTGCACATTGGAAGAAGAAAGGCCAACAAGTTATAAGTTTTCACACCTTAAAAACAACTACAAACTATAATCCATGCTACTGGGATTACCGTATTTACCGGATTATAGGTGCAAGTCAAAAAATGCGTCATGAAGAGAAAAAAAAAAAACGTCTGGACTAAAAGTACAAAGTAACTTTTTTGACAAAAATGTACTTTTAGGAGTATTTTTACTACACTCTAGTTTCTATTTTTACTTGAGTAAAATTTCTGAATTTTCTACCCACTGAATGAAAAACAAACATGTTTTAACTGAGAATTCAAACACAAACCTGCAGTTTTTGTTAAAGTTGGTTTTTTCTTTTTAGGTTTTGTTGGCTCTAGTGGCCTTTATTTGAAAGTCGTTCGACAGGAAACGGGGTAATCAGAGAGGGGGAAGACGTGCGGCAAATGTCAGCAGGCCGGGAATCGAACCTGTGACCACTGCCATGAGGACTAACGCCACAATAGGTGGGCCGTGCTTTGTCCCTGCGCCACCACAGCACCCCAACCAGTTTCATAAGTTTTTTAATGAAAAATTAATTTGGAAACTTGTTTTTGTTACTTATATGAATTATTGTCATTTTGGTTCTTAAAAGTACCAAAATTTCCACTTAACTTTATATTTTGGTTCATCTGATGATGTAATTTTTAAATATTCATATTTTGATCAGTTACCCAATACCTTTTACCAGATACTTTTTTTTTACTCTCGAGTAAAAATATTAAGTAGTGCTGCTCTTACTCTTACTTTAGTTTTGGGGACTCAACCATCTCATTCTTAGATGATGGCTTTGTCATCTAAACCCAAATAAGCTGCTGCTGGCCTCGGCCCCAAATCAACATTTACACTCGCTTGTGAAAATGTCTGCAAACAGATTCACAATCATAAAACCGTACAGCGTCGAAAAGCATTAGTATTGCCTCCTGCACAACCAACAAGAATGTAATAAGTTGTTTCTGGATTGTAAGTCGACAACAAATCACTTGCCTTTTTCAGCAGCCATTGTGCAGCTGACCAAACATGCTGGAGCTCAGCGTGGGTTGCTAGGTAACAATCTGAAGGTTTTTGAATTAACACCAAAGATATTAACCTATTGCTAAACAAAAACTGGGTGGATTTTTTTCAACACTTGGGCTGATTTTAGAAGCAGTAGAAACGTATAAAAATGTCCAAAATATGAATTTTGTATAATAGACCCCCTTTAAATATTCACCGTGTTCCAAGCTATTGCAGTTCTAGCTCTAAATGTAACCATTTTTGTAGCCTCCATAAGGTTTGCTACCAGAATTACTCTTTATTTAATTCCATCCATCTTCTCCTAAACTCTGATGGCCCCACAGCATGATGCTGCTGCTACATGTTTTTCACTTTTATTTGCTGTACATCTGCATCTCCTTCCCTTCCGCTTCTTCACACGTTTTGCACCATTTTGTGTCAATCCGACATTAAAGCGTTTTTGCAGCATCACGGCGTCGGTGAGCAGTTTACCTGACATGGCGGATGTGTGAGAGCAGCATCAGGAGGTGGGCGAGGCGCGTGTACTGCTGGCGGAAGGTCAGGCCGCTTTTGGCGATGGCCCACACCAGAGCATCGGTGACCGAGTCCAGCAGGCGCAGCAGCTTGGAGCGACTCTGCAGCTCCTCGCTGCCTTCGTTTGAGCTCAGGCACATGTCTGGTCACAAAAACAAAGATCACAGCTAGCCGCGCAAACTCCAATTATCCAAGAAACCACGACGAAAAGTCTACAGCTACAGCGAAGCTTAAAATGAGAGCGGAAAACTGACCTCACTTGATTCCTGTGGTGAAAAGTAGTAAACATGTAAAAATAATTATTTTAGCTTCTATTCAAATGAAAATGAGGCAGATAAATTATTTTTCTTGTGACCAATCGCATGCAAAAAGGATTGAGAAGTGCGCGATGGTGAAACGCCGAAGAAAGACACAGCTTGTTTTTATGGAGGTCAACGATCAAATGATCGGACCGGAAAACAAAGCACTCAAAGGATCCGATATGGATTTGCTGTGAACAAATTCATTATGTAGTAAATCTCTTTAAAAGCACTTGAACACATTTCCTTCACAGAATACGCATTATGACCACATCCTGCAGTCAGCAGCTGCAGAGCTGCCAAAATTACAGCCAGAGTCCTGCTAGTCCGTCTTTTACACTGCTTAATGTTCCCGTCAAGTTTATCACTTATAGAGCATAAAAACAAGTGAAGAGGTGCTTCATTTCTCGCTGAAGAAGCTGCCTTTATGCTCCAGATTTGGCATAAAGACACCCACAGAGCGCTGCTGATTTTTTTTCCACTCTGCATTCCGTCTGCACATTCGGTTCGCGTCAGGATGCTGGATCTGCCAGGCCGTACATGCCGTCGTGTCATTTTTTGCTCCAATCAAACTGCCGCATTTAAGGTTACAACTGTAAATATATATTATGCTTTAAGAGCTCAAGACTTATTCAAACTGAACACAAAATGTCACTTTTGATGCAAACTGAAGTCTTCTGATTATCAAACTGCTTCATGAGAAAAACCCTTAGTGTTTAGTAGAGAAGCAGCTCCTCACTTTTATAAACTGCAGGTTTTAATGGAGGTCAAGTCTGGCAACTAGGATGGAAAATCTTCTGAAACCAAACTATGCTGGACTTTGAGGAATGTCCAAAAGTCACTCAAACTTCAGATTGTCAGATATTTTACCTCAGCTTTTCCTAATGAATCCAGTTCAGCTCTTTGGCTCATTTTATTTATGAGCTGCTATTTAATTACAATAAATTATTCCCAGCAGATTTAGGCTTGAAGTAATAATTTAGTTTTACAAACATGTTTCTTTTTACTGATTTTATCATCCAGAGTCCCAATTTTACAGCAGTGATGAGGACCATTGTAGTCAGGGGGGGAAAGTAGTAAATTTTATCCGAAAAACTCAGAACTTCTTGAGAAAAGGGAAATCTCTGAGTTCTTCTTGCAAATTTTAGGTTTTCAAACTTCTGAGTTTTAAAAGTAAAGATTTTTTTGAGAATTTCAAAAACTTAGGAATTTCTGAGTTTCAAAAATCTCCAAACTGAGAAATTTCAAAGTTTTTTCCTAGTAAAAAACTCAGAGCCGTTTTTTTAAATCAAATTTGAGATTTTTCACTCAGCAATTTCCTTAGAAATTTTTTTTGACTTGAGAAATTTTATAGAAAAAAAACTATCAATTTTTAGATCTTTAAAACTCAAAAATGTCCATATTTTTCCCCCTTTAAAAATTTTGAAGATATATGAACATTTCAGGGTTTTTTAAGCATTTTTGTTTTTGTTTTTAGATTTTTTTGGTGAAAATTTACTCATTTTTCTGTCTATAATAATTATTACAGGGTTTCCTCTAGGATTTTTTTTTGCAAACTATGTTTGCAAACTATCATTGCTGTTCAAAAGCAACAAACATTAACATTAGTTTCACATTTTCAAGGCTTGAACTAAAAGTAAATTCAACTCAACCTTCCTTTGGTGCCGATCCGCCGCCTTTTCTCTCCCTCTGCTCAAACTCCTTCTTCATTCCTGAAAGCCTCGCAGCAGCCAGCGGTGTTGGTTTTTCAAAATAAAGTTATTTTTAATGTTTCATAATATTTAAATTCACTTCAGGCAAATCGATCACTTCCTTTAACATGTATATAAAGCAACTTATTTCTCAAGGAGTGGCGGCTTTTATTCTGTATTGTTGATCAATTACATGTAGAGGAAACCCTGGATATTATTACTTACTATTATTATTATTATTACTACCGATTATAAGAGGTTTAATTGCTGTAAAGAGCGAAGATTTCAATATTAATAAATAGAATATTCCTTATGTTTTATTACTATTTGAGAGAAGCCTCTTAAATCCTATCCGAACATGTTTCTTTTATTCAAATATTATCACTGCTGAACTGAAACCTGCTGGGTTTTGACCACCTGCCTTCCTCAGGAATCTCCTGGCGGCTGTTGATCATTTCCTCTTCCTGCCGCCGTGAAACGGTGAAACTGCCGTTTCATCGCTGGTAATTTTGCCAACTTTGCCTCAAGCTGCATTTCTAGGAGCATTCAGGGCCTTTGCTACATTTTTCTCCCTCTTTTTGTTTGAACAAGACAAAAATCTCTTCTCAGAACTATTTGGAGGATTCTGCCGACTCAGGCGTATTTCGAAGAAGCAATAAAATGTTAAACAGTCCAGATGTTTGTGGCGTTCCATGTCATTCTCACCTAACGCAGAAAAAGAGACGCTAAAGAGGCGAATAAGACACGCGTCAGAGCAAATGAGTAAGAAGTGTCCTCCCGAGAGGATTTCTTCCAGAACATTAAAGTCATTTTAAGACGGCAAAGTAAAACTTTATGGAAGAGGATTAGGGCCGCTGGAAAAAGAACAAGCGAGAATGACTTTTTTTCTTAGATTAAAAGTCAAAATTCTGAGATTGAGGTCAAAATTTGAAGGGGGAAAAAGAAACAAAATCTGAATTCTGAGATAAAAGTTTTTAAAAAATGTCAAAATTCTGAGATTTAAAAAAAACAACTACAAAACCCCTTTTTCCAGTTGGTTCAGAAAGTGCAATTAGGAATTTAAAAAAATAACATATCAAATGCTTTATCGATCCCAAAGGAAAATGAAATGTTGTTGTAACTCATATTAATTAAAATTCTTCAGTGTTGCTGTAGATTAGCGCTAATCTAGCAGGAATAAATACAGATATTTATCAGATTGGTGCATCTCTGGTGTAAATGGAGCAAAATTAATCTGCTACAGCAGCATTAAAAGTCAAAATTCTGAGATTAAAGTCAAAATTTGAAGGGGGGGGGGGAAAACTGAATTCTGAGATAATTTTTTTTTTTTAAATGTCAAAATTCTGAGATTAAGATCAAAATTCTGAGATTAAGGTCAAAATTCGAGAGGGGGAAGAGGGAATCAGGATTCTTAGATAAAAGTAAAAATTCTGAGGAAAAAAAGCCAAAATTCTGGGATTAAAGTCAAAGTCTGAGAAAAAGTCAGAATTAAACAAATAAAGACAAAATTCTGAAATTGTCAGAATTCTTAAAGTCCCATTTCTGTAAAATGTTTTTTTTCTTTCCTGAGGTCTTAATCTTCTTTTGTAAAATTTTGTGTTCAACTTAAAATATCTGTAGTTAAACCACAAATCGGAGCAGTTTTGATAATCCTTGATTATTTCTTTCTTGTATAAAATCTCACATGACCAAAAAATTTCTAAAACCCCAATTTTTTAAAAATAAATTCCTCTAAACAAACACATCCAGGCTGAATGTTTTACTTATTGCTTTCTTTACATTCAGTAAAATAAAACAAACTGTGATGAAACATTGTATTCGTCGGACAGAAAGCGCTGTTTTTTTGAGTTTTTTTATTCTTGGCTCCTGTTGAGCCTCCAGTGAAACGCGCCGCCATGTTTCATCCGTGACGTCAGCAGCAGCGAACGTCGGCCCACACAGACGCGCTTCACTCACTGGAATTGAGGAGGATCATGGCCTTGAGGCAGACGTACTCCTCCCTCGTCAGCTTGAGCTCTCTCACTCTGGACGTGGCGGCGATCAGCATGTCAAAGATCTCCACGAAGCCCTGGACGCAGCTGCCCTCCTCCCTGCCACACACAAACACACACACACATCCTGCTGCAAACGCTGGTATTTATGCAGAACGATTCAGGACAATCAATCTATCAGAACCAGAGCAAAAAATCCACAGAAAAGGTTAGAAAGCCTGGAGAAAACTTGATCAGAGCCATTTGAAATAATCACAACAATGAAAGTAAATCGTTTGCACAGTGTTGTGCCTGTATATCTGCACAAATATGGCAATAAAATTTACGTGCAATTTGCACCGACTCATCACACTGCAAAAACACAAAATCTTACCAAGTATTTTTGGTTTAGTATAAATATCTCAGTTCACTTGAAATAAGAGAAAACTAACTTATGAGTAACTTTCCAGCAAGATATAGGAGTCAATAATTACTTAATATTAATGAGAAAAGGAGATAAAACTAGACCAAAGAAATACTTTGTAATACTTTTTGCAGTGCATGGAAATGACAATTTTAGATCTTTCAAACTCAAATTTCCATGTTTGTTTTTTCTACAAAATTTCTGAGATTTATCAAAATTGTAGTTTTTTTCTAGCATCTTTTGGAATTTTTCAAACTCAGAAATTTCCATGATTTTTTAAATAAAATTTCTGATATTTATCAAACTTTCTGAGTTTTTTGTAGCAAATTATTTTTGTCTAGTTTTAATGCAAATATCTTGAAACTTGAAATAAGACAGAACTAAATTATAAGTAGCTTGAGAAAAATGTAATAATCTTATAGCAAAGCATTGTTATAAAATTAAAACAATGCTATAATCTACAGAAATATCAGTATTTGTAATGATGTTTTAAAAAAATACAAATATATACTTCAGGAATTAAAAAACAAGTCAAGCCACAACAAAATTTAAAGAAGAAATATTTCCATCTAAAATTCTACAATGAAAACAAAAATGATGAAAATAAGGCATAAAATATATTTTATTTATCTATATAAAATAAGTGGAACTAGTACTTTTGTTGCCAATATTAAATCAATAATTGATGCAAAAAGGCTCCTATTTTTGCTTTAAAGTTATTTGTGAGTTAATTTTGTCTTATTTAATTTTTCTAAGATATTTGCACTAAAAACCAGAACAAATATACTTCGTAAGATTTAGTTTCTGTTTTGTTGTTTTGCAGTGCGGGCGCACAAATTTAAATTCAGTGCGTTTTTTCTCTAATCAATACAGGATCAAACATACTAGATCAGAAATGATTAATCGTGATAAATCGATTTCTGAAGTAATCTTCAAATAATTTAGTAATTAATCGACTCAAAACAGGACATTTTGTAATAATTATCCCAAAACTGTATGAAAAAATATACAAAATTAGAATTTTAGATAAAAAAAAATTTTTTTTATTTAAAAATGAATTAAGTTGTTTATTTGGATATTTAATGTATTTCTAATATTGTATACATGAAAAATCTGCAGAATGTGTCCAATGTTTATCCCTGTACTTGTACAAATAATCGGAAGATGAATCAATTACTCAAATAATCGTTAACTGTAGCCCTAAAATATAAACGCACCGACTGAAATATTTGGTTAAATGTCCTCTAACAACAACAGTTAGGTTTTTTTTTGGTGGCATTCAGAGCGCTCCGTGTGTAATTCTGGCCCTGATGTTTGAGATGTTCCGGTTCCTCGTGCAGAACGCTTCGTTTCCTGGCATCCATCTGTGCTTTCATTCATTCTCCACTCACAAGGGTTGAAGTTGAAGCTCTGGGAATTTAGAACTTTGACTCGGTGCAGAGAAGAGATTTTGCTTGTGATGCGTTTGGAAACCTTTGAGAAAATCTTCAAATCAACACAATAAAACAGAAAATCAACCGGAATAATTACGGTCTGAATCAAAGCGGTAGTGGTACCGGCTCAGGCAGAGGTCGGGGGAGAAGATGAGTTTCCCTGGATGGTCCAAGGATCTCCACATCAATCCCATCATCAGCACCTCCAGCCAGCAGCACTCCAGCAGATGGACCTGGTCCAGCAGGCAGAGCTCCACAAAGCCTGAGGAGAACGACGTCAGTTTGAGTTAATGTCTCCCTGCTGATGGTGCAAACCGACCCTGAAACTCCTGAAAAACGTTTAACGCAATTAAAGATGTCAGTACTGATGTAAACAGAAGCAGAAATCTAAGGATGGCATTGAATTCACAGAATTAGAGCCGTTTAATAAGAAGAGACTAAAGTCAGGCATCGCAGTAAAAACCAAGAACTTAGTGGTCGGGTCGGAGTCGGAGCTTTTTCTGTCTTGATCTTTTTTTAGTTTGGCTTTGAGGCATTTTGAACGATAAGGACGAGAAAAACCAGACTCTCAGAAATCTGACTTCTGAGAGCAAAAGAAGGAAATTCTGAGAACATTTGAGAGGAAGAGTCATAATTCTGAGATGAAATGTCTGAATTCTTAGATGAAAAGTCAAAATTCTCAGAAAATTTGAGATGAAAAATCATAATTCTGAGGAAAAGTCAGAATGTTGAGAGCAATTGTTGACTGTGTCCAATGACTTTGTATTTTTATGATGTTAAGCTTTTGTTGCTGAAAGGCGCTACGCAAAATAAAACTTGATTTGATTTTGAGCAAAGTTAGAATTTTGTGAAAAGTCATAATCTTGAGATTAAAGTCAGATTTATTCTTTTTTTAATTCCTGTTCCGTAGCATCATGACGAAGCTAAAGAGACGGTTTCTGTGAAGGATTGTCAACGACGTGCTGAGGAAGTCTGAGGCATCGCAGTCATGACCGACTGACAGCAAACGCCTCCGAATGTGAAAAGAAAATATTCCAGCTGCTTAACAAAAAAAAAAAAAAAAAAAAAGCCAGACTCATTTTACAAACTGGTTTGTTTTGGATATTTTCAAAGCGCATTTGTTTGCTTTTTATCTCTGACATCAACACAAACGGATCACATTAGCTGGAAAAAGGTGATGAGTCATTTAATTTCAGCCTGAAAGAGTCTAATTTGATAAAACGCCGTTTTGCTCCAAACATTCGCTCAGTTTTACGTTTTAATTTGAGGAGAAAGGTTCACACGCTACATAAAGCAGAGACAATGGCTGGATTCACCAGACACAAACGGTTTCATCACATTACCACAGATCTGGACTTTGCTCATGAAGATGATTTTGTAATAAGTGTCAGATCACTCCAGTAAAAACTAATTACTCCAAAATCTTTACCAACTACAAACCAGCGGCTCTCCATTTACATGAAAACTATTTAATTTACAGGATTAATTTCTTAGCATGGGATTTTTTTTTGTATAAATCATGAGAATAAAAGATTTAATTTAATAAAATATTTAGATTTTGCTGCTGTAGCAGATTAATTTTGCTCCTTTTACACCGATCTGATAAATATCTGCATTTATTCCTGCTAGATTAGAGCTAATCTACAGTAACACTGAAGAATTTTAATGAATGAGTTACAACATTTCATTTTCCTTTGGGCTCAATAAAGTATTTGATACATTATTTTTTAAATTCCTAATTGCACTTTCTGAACCAACTGGAGCTTTTTTTTTTTTGGTAGTTTTTTTTTTTTACGTTTGACGAAAGCAGTCAACCTATTTTTTTGCAATTAAATATTTTTAAAAATATAATCACATATAACACACACAAAAAAAACCAGACGAAATCTATTTTTTTCAGTTTCTTATTTTCTTACTCCTAATTGCACCAAATGAACAAATTAAAGTTGTTTTTTGACCAAGATGATGAAGATATTTAGGAAGATATTACCGTCGCACCACCTTTGCTTGTTTTTGGTACGAAATGCGGACTCAGGTCCCAGAATAAGAAATTTAATACACAAATAAAAAAAAAATTAAATTAAATGTGCTGTACTGGTGCAAAATTACCAAATAAATTTATAATTCAGAACATTTATGTTGGTCTAAAAAAAGGAAGGTCTTGCGTCAGTTCACTGAATCGGATCAGTCGATTCTAAACTTCAGACATGGGAACCGGAAGTGAAACGTGGATCTGTGCGTCCCTAAGTTACATCTTAAGTTCTGCTTTAGCCGACCTGAACGGGGCTCCGGCCGCCGACCCGTACCTGGAATCTTCTTGGCCCAGCTGATCATGTGGACCAGCTCCTTATCGGCCAGGTTGGTGAGTGACATCATCACGTCTGCTTCCGTCAGCGGCCTCTTCATGTCCTTCATGAGGTAGATGTCTGGCGGCTCCGCCTCGACGATCCGCTCGATCAGCTGCTCCGGCGTCAGTCCAGGTTCTACAGGCTCGTTTAACGAACTCTCCACCGGCCGGCTTAACACCCTGGGTCTGCTCACTCGCCCCTGGGCGGACAACCGGGTCACTCGCCTCACCAGCGTGCTCCTGCAGTTCCCACGCTCCTTACGGATCCCTTCACAACCAGAACCCACACTTAATTACTCCAGGTTTTTCACTGTAAAACACAAAATCTTACCAAGTAATTTTGGTCTAATTTCTGGTGCAAATATCTTTTTACACTTGAAATAAGATAAAACTAAGTTACAAGTAACTTTTCAGCACGATATAGGAGCTTAATTTAAGTGAATAATTCCTTAATATTGATGAAAAAGTTCGGTAAAACTTTGACAGGGTGTGCATAAGACTGACACGACTTATGAACATGACACTGTCATAAACATGAAGGAGTCTTTATGAATGTCTATGACTGTTGTCATGAAGTGTTCAGTAAGTAATGACACTTTTAATGCAAAGTTACTCTAAAAGTTGCATTAAAAATCCTTTAAAAGTGTCAACTTTGTATGATTTTGTAAATAATGACAATTTAATGCAAAGTTGACCCTTTTTATGCAACTTTTAGAGTAACTTTGCATTAAAAGTGTCATTATTTACCGAATCTCACTTCATGACAACAGTCATAGATATTCATAAAGACTCCTTCATATTTATGACAGATGTTATGTTAATCTTACGCACACCCTGTCAAATAAAGTGTTACCAAAAGTTCTAGTTCCCCATGGCACAGTTACCTAGCAACGCCAGCCAAGCCCCACCCATCACCTAGCAACCCAGTTCTAGTTCTACCTGCAGATTATTTTAACAACATGAGAAAATATCTTGTTATATAAAAGTGAAATAATCTGCCAGTGGAAATAGTTATTTAGTCAAATCAAGCTCCTATATTTGCTGAAAAAAAAACAAAACAACTTTTGAGTTAGTTTTATCTTATTTCAACTGTAATAAGATATTTGCACTAATTGGAACAAAAATACTTGGTAAGATTTTGTTTTGCAGTGTTAATTTTCATTTTTCACAAAAATAAACTTTTCTTGAGAAACTATGTAAAAGAAAAAAATATACGCATCATAAGTAATTTATAAACATGTCAAGAGGATTTGGAGGTTATATTCTGGTTTCCATTAATAAAAATGCGAAAGTACACTGCAAAAACAAAATCTTACCAAGTATTTATAGTCTAATTTCTAGTGCAAATATCTTTTTACACCTGAAATAAGACAAAACTAACTTACGAGTAACTTTCCACCAAGCTGTAGGAGCTCGATTTAAGTAAATAATTCCTTAATATTGATGAAAAAGTTCTAGTTCCATTGGCGCCGTTACCTAGCAACGCCAGTCAAACCCAGCCCGTCACCTAGCAACCCAGACCTATTTCCACCTGCAGATTATTATCTCGTTATAAGTGAAATAATCTGCCAATGGAAATAGTACTTTTTCATCAATTAATATTAAGTAATTATTGACTTAAAACGAGCTCATATATCATTTACATAATTTGCTAATTAAAATAGTTTTCCAATCAATTCAAATTATACCACAAACTCTTTTCTGTGGGATATATGTCAGATTAGTTACTGGCAGTTAAAGAAATAAAATAAAAGCACAACGAACCACATTTGGTCATGCCAACTTCGTAGCATTTGCGAAGGCGGCACGCTTGGCAGCTCTTGCGTCGGTTCTTGTCTATAGTGCACTGATTGGTTGCTGGACAGATGTAGTCGTTATGACCTAAAAGAAACAAAAACACAAAACATACAAGATGTGAATTTGTTACTTAATGAAAAAGAAGAGAAACTGATTGTTTAATTTTCCATATTTTGCTCTCGTTTTAATTTTTCCAGTCTAATGGAGTTCAGTTTTGATCAGAATCAGAGTTATATTCACTGAAGCTGTGATTTTTGCTTGGATGAAGTTCATTCCTTTGCTTTTGTTTATGTTAAATGAGGCAGACTGCAGGTGAAATGAATTTAACAGTGGTAAAAACACGGGAGTGACGACGTCTTTAATTCATGTTTGGAGCCTCTAGTTCCAGTTGCCAGCAAGGACTTTGTGCCAAGACACAACTGGTTCTCGTTGTTGCTTTTTTAGAAACAGGAAGAACCGGTAAGCAAGCAGAATACCAGCTAGACGCCGACGCCGGACACAGACACCTTTAGATGGTCCAACATGCCTGAATCATCACTTTGCTGTGCAGTCAAGTTCTGCTAATGACTTCATTATTTGACCCAGAGGTGCTGAATTAGAAACGCTACAGGACGCCGCATCCTACACTGCAAAAAACAAAACCTCACCAACGACAAATGGTTTTGGTTTAGTTTCAAGTGTGAATATCTTGGTACTCTTGCAGAAAAGTTACTTATAAATTAGTATTAATCAGAGTTGGGTTACATTTACTTGAGGAACTTTTTTTGAAAAAATGTACTTTTAGGAGGAGTACTTTTACTACTCTACTTTTTTTTTTTTTTTTAAACATTTATTTATTGATTTTTTAACAGGAGAACAAGAAACATACATATATTCACTTACAAATACTTAGAATGTAGACCTAGACCAGACGAAAACCCAAAGGGCATATACACAGGGTAGACAAAAAAAAAAAAAAAAAAAAAAAAAAAAAAAGGGGGGGGGGGGGGGGGGCTGCAGCAGACCCTCAATTGACCAACCGACATAAACATCAATTTGACTCACCATATGGCCTTATAGCCATCCCTCTTTCCATCCATCAAGTTGGATATCATTTTGGCACAGCCAGGTGTAAAAGACAGACCAGACCACCCAAAATTTATCAAGCTTATTCTTAGTAAAGTAACTGATTTTCTCAAGTGTAAAGTAGAACGTCATTTGTGTGGTCCATTGTGAAATTCCACATAATGTCCTTTTCTTCCAAGAGAGTGCAATGCAACGTTTAGCTTCCAAAAAGGAGACATTAAGTAAGGATCTCAAGTTGTTTGGGATAACAAAGTCTTCAGGATAAATATTCAAGATGCACATTTTAGGATCCAAAGGAACCTTTTTACCTATCATCTGACCTATCACAGTCAATACATCTCTCCAAAACGCTAACACTCGGGGACACGCCCACATGCAATGAAATAAAGAACCTTTTTGGGAAGTACATTTAATGCAAGTGTCAGGAATATTAGGGTTAAAATTATGCAATTTAGCTGGAGTGATGTATTGCCTAGTCAGCCATTTGTATTGTAATAATTTGGAATTTGTGTTAGCAGATTGTGTATGAATCGAAGTGCAAGCTACTGACCATTCCTCACTCGACAAGTTCTCTCCCAAGTCCGCTTCCCATGCTTTTAGGATGTTAGTCGAAGATTCTTTACAATTGTCAACCAACAAGGAATAAATTAGAGACACCTGTCCTCCGTCATATAGGTGACTTACAATGATGTCTTCTAGTGGAGACAAAGAGGGAAGATCAAGTACTCTGTACTTTTTACTTTCAAGTATTTTTATTATGAAGTATTGTTACTCTTACCCGAGTAAAACTTCTGGATTATCTACCCACTAAATGAAAAACAAGCATGTTTTATTTAATCAAATATGCACCAGAACCACACCTGCAGTTTGTGTTAAAGTTTCATAAAAAATCTTTATTTAAAAAACTGATTTGGAATTTTGTTATTTTTTTGTTTATTTGAATTATTGTCATTTTTGTGCTTAAAATACCAAAATTTCCACTTTACTAGGCCTGTCACGATAGCAAATTTTGCTGAGTGATTAATTGTCTCAAAAATTATTGCGATAAACGATAATATTGTTTGAAGACCTTTTAACACTGATGTAATGGAAATGACTTAATAATGCATGTGATTTCCTGTCAAAGATAGATACACTTTATTTTCAAAAGAATATTTAACACTGGAACTGATAAACAAAATAAACAAAACAACCAAAAATAAAAATAAAATGGATTCTCAGTCTCCATTAACAAAAAATGTACTTGAATAAAACCTAAACAACATAAAGCCAAAGTGGAAATAAATACTGCATTCAACCAAAAGAGTGCAGATTATGAAGTCTGTATATTATGTTGCCCTTCAGTAATAATTAGATTTAAATAGAGAAGATGGGCACATCGACTACCTGATGCAATAATTCACACTACATGATTTTTTGCTCCTATTTTTCCCCTTACAACAATCTTAGATCGTTGGTCTTTCTAAGATTGTGTGGTGTGTTACGGTAGATCGTCGTTTCCGCTCCGATCTAAATCAGGGGTTTTCCCCGACTGGGATCTTTAACGCAGCCTGTTGAATGTGACAGGTAGCCAATCAGAAAGCGCGGATTCTCCTCTGAGCTTTCTGAGGGGAAATTACGGAGGGGAATCCCAAACAGCTGACATGGCGCAACCTGAAGTCCAGCGGACATTGGAGATGATATGTGGAAACAACATTAATGTTTATTCAACATGCAAAGAATATAGAAATGACAAGAGGAGGAGTTGGAGCGAAATTGCTACCGCAGTTGATAAACCCGGTAACTTTTCAGCTGTTCTTCGTTAACGTGACGTAAATAGGTTCTAATGATTTTCATTCAGTCAGGACTTTACGCTGACACTAGCCACATGCATTGCAGGTAGATTGTAGTAAAGCATTGATTAATGCCTGGTTTTAAAATTAGTTCACTGAACTTGTAGCCATTATTTTGTGCCCATTGTTGGACACAACACGGCCGGACCGAACCCGATGGAACCGTTATACCTAGGATTTCTGTCGGCTAATGTGTGGTCTGTCAGGTTTTGAAAATGGGCCGACAATCGGCCGACAGCTCTAAGATCTTGCAGGATAAGATGCGCTGGGCTTTACACTGAGGAAATGAGGAAGGGAGGAGTCAGTGGAGAGCACCGGAGTTTAGCCTTTTTTCATTCGGTGTCATCAACAGAAAGAGAAAAAGGCCGGAAGAGACGATAATGTCGATAATGAAAATGACGTCGATAGTTTTAATTTATCATACGATTAATTGATTTATCGTTTATCGCGACAGGCCTACACTTTACTTTATGGTCCATTTGATTATGTAATTTTTAAATATTAAATAATTGATCATTTGATCAGTTACTCAGTAGTGGAGTGGACTTTTTACTAAAAATTATTTTCCTCCTACTTCAGTAATTTCTTTTTACTTTTACTTGAGTAAAAACATGTTGAAGTACTCTGCCCACCTCTGGTTTTAAGTAAATATTTCCTTAATAATGACGAAAAAGTATTATTCCTACTGGATTATTTCACTTATAACATTTTTATGAGTGGAACTAGAAATTATTCACTTAAAACGAGCCCCTATATCTTGGTGAAATGTCACTTGTAAGTTATTTCTGGACAGGTTTACCAGGATTGCCAATAAATGTGAAGGGTTGTGCACTGCAAAAACTCTAAATATTACCAAGTCATTTTAGTCTAGTTTTTAATCCAAATATATTATTATACTTCAAATAAGACAAAACTAACTTACAAGTAACTTTTCAGCACAACATTGGAGCTTGTGTAACATCAATAATCACTTTATATTGATCTTTTTAAAAACATACTGGTTGCTCTGGCAGATTATTTTACCTATAACAATCAATTTTTCCATATTAAAAGTAAAATAATTTGCCAGTAGAATTATTACTTATCAATATTAATAAATTACTGACTTAAAAACAAGTTACTATATCTTACTGAAAAGTTACTTTTAAGTTAGTTTAGTCAAACAAACTTTTGTCATTTTTGTCTAGACAAAACTAACTAGACTTTGTCCAGTTTTGTCTAGACCAAAGTCTGGATAAAAACATCTGCAATAATACAAAATATTTGCAGATTATTTCCTGTAATCTGACATTTTGGTCTAGATAAAACTAGACCAACTTGCAAATTAAAACTTTTTATTTGCACTAAAAACCAAACCACAAACAACTGGTAAGATTTTGTGTTTTTTCAGTTGATATATTATCCATATTCTGAACAAAGTTACCATCTTGTGATTGAGAAAACATTCAGTTGAAACCAACAGGGAAAACCCAAACAGGTCACAGCAGGATGAAGGTTCTGTTCCAGAGATGAACGCATAAAACTTTGCAGGCGGACATTTTTAACCCGGTGAGTTATGGGGTTTGTAAACTCTTAGAGTTTAGCGTAGAAAGACTCAAAAGGTAAACATAAATCACAGATTAGCAAGAACATAAAAAAAGCAGATAGTGGGTTTTTCTTTTGATTTAGTCTCACCTTGGATGCTCCTCTTGAAGAAGGCCTTGCAGCCCTCACATGACCACACGCCGTAGTGATACCCCGAGGCGTAGTCGTGACACACGGCGCAGTAGTGAAGGTCGCCCTTCCCGCCTGAAGACACCACGGCGTCCTCGTTCTCCTGCGACAGCTTCTTCGTGCTCTTACTAACAGACACTTTCACGTCATTATTTCTCACCAACACATAAAACCATCAACTAATAGGAATTACAGAAACCCAAACTAGGATTTATATATAAAATAATCGACACTGTAGATGGAAAAACAAGTTAATTTCTGCCAAAAAAAAAACTCACTACATGAATACTTTTGCAACTAGAACCTAAAAATACATCAGAGAAGGTTTGACTTTTCCTTAAAAATGTAGCTACTCTACTGTTATACATACAAGATTAAATTTAGTTTCTTTCCAATGGATTCCAAGACGGCATATTAGGGCTACTGTAGATAGAAACCAAGAAAGGGAATAAATTCTGCAAAAAAATAAATAAATAAAATTCAGGAATTTTGAGAGTTAGCTTCGAAATTTTCTAAACAATGTGGAAATTTCTTAGCTACAAAACTCAAAAAATTTGAGTTTGCTAGAGGAAATTTTTTTTTCTAGAACATGGACATTTCTGAGCTCCTAAAAAAATGCAAAAAAATATCCCCCATTTTTTTAATCTCAGAAAGTTTATAGAATTTTTTTTTTTTTTTTTGAGTTTGAAAAAAAAAATTGCTAGAAAAAAGTACATGGAAATTTCTGAGCTCCAAAAATTAAAGATTAGCAAGTAAAAAAAAACTTACATTTTTATTTTGGTCTCAGAAAAGCTTTAGAAAAAAAAACAAACTTAGAAAGTCTGAAGTTTTCAACTTCTCAAACTCAGAAATTTCCAAAAGTTGAAAAGTTTCAAGAAAGAAAAAAAACCCAGACGTTTTTATTTTAATCTCATAGAATTTCTAGAACAAACGAGAACATTTCTGAATTTGAAAAGTTGAACATTTTCAACTTTTTAAGTTTTTGTTCTATAAAATTTCTAAGATTAAACTCAAATTTTCTGAGCTTTACAGCAGAAATTTACTCTTTTCTTATTATTCTGTATACAATAGGCCTAATAATCAGTATTGGAACGTTCCGGGTCACATATGGGCAAAAAAAAAGATTTGGGCCCCATTGCCTGCTGTGTGAAGCAAAAAATATTGGTAGATAAACAAAAAAACTCTTCGAAGTGCATCAATGCATGTGGCAATCTGGGCGTTTCCCGGCCTACCTGCTGGTCAGGACGTTCTCCCAGGGGCTCTGGACGGCCTGGCCGTGCGGCGCTAGGCCCGGGGAGCGTTGCAGCGGCAGGGCCGCTCCAACATGGCCGCTCCTGGGCCAGAACAAAGAGGCGCTCAGTGACGGATGGACAGACTGACACTCTGAAATGCTCTGACCAGCGTAGCTGAAAATCGTTGGACTGTAGAAAGAGATGGGGGTGAAGTCGTGGCCCAGATCGGTGTACGGCGCCGGGATGCAGATGGGCTGGCAGGCTTCGTGGGTCAAACCAGGAGACAAAATGCGACTGCTGACTCGGCTGGAGTCCACCTCCTGGAGCTGCAGCAGCGGCTGATGCTTCTCTGGAGAGGTGGCAGCGGCCATCGCAACAACAGGAGCTCTCAGGAAACGACAGCTACTACATCGTCTGCAAGAATTTATTTATCCCGGCTTAGTCAGAGAACAGTCTAGGTGGAGCCTCGCTCAGATCAGCATGTCGTTGTCGGGAAATATCCTCCAAACTGATTGCAGACGGTCCAGTTTAAATCAGAGGAGATGTGGAGTTAAATCCCAGGGAGCCAAAAGTCCTGCCTTGTGGAACGCCACCACATGATGCTGAATGAACAGAGAGAAAATACCACAAACTGAAGTAAGAATAGGAACTTCGAATAAACAGTTTGGTTGAATTTAATGTAGAGAATATCAATTTTTGTAAAAACTTTTATACATCGACTGCAGGATGAAAACATATGAAGAAAAATAATATTTATTGTTTCAATCTTCCCATTAAACTACAAACAGAATATCCACCATCATTAAATATTCAAGATACTAAAAACTGGGGATGGACTTGTATGAAGATTTGGGCCAATATGATCATCCAATATTAATATTGCTGGTATGGCCAATAACCAAGAACACTGCAAAAACACAAAATGGTACCAAATATTTTGTTCTAGTTTCTAGTGTAAATATTTTAGTACATTAGATACAAGACTAAACTAACTTGTAAGCACCATATAAGAGCTTGTTTTAAGTAAATAATTCCTCAATAGTCATAAAAAAAAACTGGCAGATTAATTTAACTTGTAACAAAAATGTTTTCCCATGTTCTAAATGAAATAATCTGCCAGTGGAACAAGTGCTTTTTCATCAGTGTTAAGGAATTATAGATGTTAAAGGAGTCCCTATATGTTGTTGAAAACTTACTTGTAAGTTAGTTTTTTTTATGTCAAATGTACTAAGATATTTGAACTAGAAAATAGACCAAAAATACTAGGCAAGATTTTTTTCCCTTCTGAAATTGACATGTTTACATTAAGCAAATGTATTTTCATAATTCTAATTGACACAGTTTTATTGTTAATGGAAACGCAGCTGGTGTGACATGACCAACAAAATGCAACAAAATGGAAATAAATATAATCTGTTAATATGAGCCCAGTTTTACTATTTGGTCAGATTCTAATATGTTTAACAATGACTAATGTCAGCCGATAATGTTAGAGCTAATACACCGCAGATCCCTGCTAAAAACAGACAGATTATTTCACCTATAACACAAGAAAAATGTCTTGTTATAAGTTAAATAATCTGCCAATGGAACTAGAACAGGGTTGCTAGGTGACAGGCTGGGCTTGCTTGGCGTTGCTAGGTAACGGGCTGGGCTTGCCTGGCGTTGCTAGGTGACGGCGCCAGTGAAACTAGAACGTTCTGATGAATATTAAGGAATTACTGACTTAAAAGAAGCTTATATCGAGCTGAAACGTTACTTGTTTTGTCGAATTTCAAGTGTTCTAAGATATTTGCTCTAGAAACTAAACCAAAAATACTTGGTAAGATTTTGTGTATGTTTGTTCTTTTTATTTTTATAGGTTTACACTGTGTGGATTGCAGATAAATGTCTTCAATAATGCGAATCACACAAACTGTTGCACTTTAACACCAATATTAATAGGAGAAAGTGAAAGCTTGTGCAATATTTCCTGGTTTACAGTAAACTATTTGTATAAAATCTGTTTCCTCCAACTGTTTCTCAGTCACAGAGAGGAGAGAAAACACTGAACAGGATTTATATCAACAGACAGCTGGTACATGAACATCCAAGTCCAGTGGAGTTTAAGGAGCCGTTACCACCAAACGCAGCAAAGTGAATCATTCCTACAAGGCAGGAGTTTGTCTTCAGTCAGACTTGGTACACAGTGTCTCTACTTTCTGGCTCAACGCCCTCCACTGCAAGCCATTTCATTTCTTATCCAGAAAAAAAATAATTAATCAAATTCCAGAGAATCTTTTTCTCTTTCCAGCCAACAAAGCTTTACAAGATTAGTCTGGGAATAATGTGGGAACTAATTAGATACAGAACATTGCAGGTAATCACGGATTACATTTGAAGTTGTGTCTTGATTCAAAGCGTTTGTGTTTTTCTCCTCTAAATGTTTTACACCGTGAATTAAACCGAACCTAGAAACATTCTCCTTCCAGCTGTGAAGAAACTCACTGAAAATTGGCTCCACGAGAGAAACACAAATATTATTGCAGCTCATTCCCCGTCCAAGACGTTTAATATTGATATTATCCGAAGCAAGCTGTGTGAAACAGAAACAGTAGAAACGCCACACTTCATTACCGTTTCCTCCAGGCGTTTGTTTTTTGTCAAATTCAAAGTGCTGCTGATTTATTTTATTTCATATAAAAACATTTGTGACCTAATCAGGAAGAACTGTGAACATATTTTAAAACGGGATGCTGTGACATGAAACTAGGCAGATTTATGCTAACGCTAAATGTAGCAGGAATCAGGTTTCACTTTTATTTTATTGCCTTTGTGTAAAGTATTTTTACACTCACATTGAATAGCATCAAACTGAAATTACTTATTTTTAAATTGGTTAATCAACCAATTTGGTTTTCTTTTTGATTCAGTAATTTAATAATTCTTACATAAATATAGAATAATAACAATAATAATAGTATTAACTAATAAATATTCAAAGATAACTTTAGATTTTAAGAAAACATAATTTTAAAATTCTTATATTCCATAAGTTACAATGTTAAAAACAGAGACAAAAGTTGCAACCAACTTTCTGAGGATCTTTGTCTAATGTTTTTATTTATTAGAATTCTATTATAATTATTTTTTTCAGAACAAGTCGGGCCCAGAGTGAGCTTCAGGGTATTTTCACACCTGACTGTCTGATTTGGGAACAAAATTGCTACTTTTTTTTTTTTTTACATTTTCAGCTTTCTCGCTGCACTGTCTCAAACTAGCTGAGCTAATTAATAAACCTGTTCCCCTCCTCGCCTGTGGAGGCACTGCACTAAAAACTATTGGAGGAAACAACAAAAACCTCAGAAGAAGACACTGGGTGCAACTTTCTTCTTCATAAAATGGAAACAAAAATGGAGTAGCGTCAGATTTGAGTGGTTGTGGGATTTTTCTTTAAATCTTTAGTAAAAAACCACTTGTCATTTCTCCCGCTATTGCTAGATTAGCACGTTTGTTTTGGCTGTATTTACCCAGAATGCCCTGCACTGTGGTTCACTTCCTGCTTTTGGAGCTCTGGTCCGCTTTGCATTCATATATACACATTCAAACCGCACCAGAGCTCACTTCAATCAAACCGAGACCGAGGTTCTTAGCCAGACCAAACTTGCTTTTTGGGTCCGATTTAAATTTAGAGGGATTATAATTATCTGATTAATCTCTTTAATAACAGATAGATTGATTAAATATTGCTCTGTAAATAAAGAAATAGTTTGACTGAAGGATGCTCTCTTCTACGTTGGTGCTGAAACAAATAGTGGATCAGTACATCTACAGAAATTCTGCACAAGCTAAAAGCAAAACCTCCAAAATGTCTGTAATACCAAAACAGCAACCAGTGAAAAGCTCAAATCTGCAAATACTTGAAACAATCAAACACCCAATATATACATTAATACACAAAGTAGAAACCGCCTTAGCAATACAGCAGAAGTCAACATCTACAGTCTTACTTATCCTCAATCTTGAGGGAATCAATCAATCTTACTGAGCCACAAATTGGAAGTCTATTAGTTTCTGATAGGACGGCCATAATGGAGCAGGAAATAAGTAGCATGAGAAAACATTAAAATTACATTAATTCAGACCGACCACAGATCAGAACCGCTCCAGCTTGAAGGGAGTCTTGCTACTGTTTCTGCGAAACGACGCTTGAACCAAAACAAGTTCTCCATTAAAAATGAACAAAGGAAGCAAATCAAAGTCAAATCAAACAGAAAAAAGTGGGATAATAGAAAAATAATTTTTTAAAAATCGCTGTCAGGAGACTCAGAGTTATCCAAGGCTGAAACGATTAATCAAATTATTCGATTATTGACATAATCTTCAACTAATTTAGTAACTGATTAATTGTTAACTGAAGCAGACGGACTCAAAGATTAATCTCCAGCAGTCAAGTGAGTTTCAGTAGTTCAGAGTGCTTCACATTGTAAAAATCCAAAAATAAAAAGTTATGGTAAGAAATTTTCTAAGGAAAGAAAAACTTGAACATTCTAAGTAAGAAAAAATTTGAGATCAGAAATTTTCTAGAAAAAAAACAAATTCTGAGTTTCAAAAGTCATATTTTCTTTTGAAACTAAGAAAATTTCCAAAGAGAAAATTTTCGACTTGTCACTCAAATTTTTTTAGTATAAATTTTTCTGATATTAATCTCAAAATTGTGGAATTTTTGAGTACATTTTAGATTTTTCAAGCATAGAAATAATTGAATTTTTAAATTTTTTTAAATAAAAAAAACAACAACATTTCTGATAATCTGAAAAATTGAGTTTTTTTCCAGCAAATTTTAAACTTTTCAAACACAGAAATCTCCCAAATTTAATTTGAGCACATTTCTGAGATTAATTTCTTTGAGTTTTTAAGGAAAATGTAACTTTAAAAAAAATTAAAAATTTGCCTGCAATCCCCTTAAATCTGTCTTTTCCCATTGCGGAGGGTTTTGTTCTAGGCTGAATGTCTATTATGTCAAAAATAATTACAGTTTAGCAATAACTGCAGCTTCAGATTTGCTTAACTCATAAATCCTCACAGAAAGAAGTCTAAACAATCACGCAGCTTTTCGCCTGACGTCAGACGTACCAGTCGTTCTCCTCGATGTTCGAAACGGATTTTAATCATTCGTTTCTTCAAGCACACGATGATTTAAAGCCACGAAATCAAAGCTTTTGTGATGTTCAGGCTCAAGTTTAATTACACGGTTTGTTGGCTTATCTCTTTCGACTGAATAATGTGAAATGACGAAAGACAGCCTGGACCATTAAATGTAAAAACGGAAAGGTTAATAAAAAAAAAATCACTGGTGATATTCAAGACATTTCTGAATCCATTTTAGGAGTTCAGCAGTGACCTCGCGCCTGCAGCCCATCGACTTCCTCCTAAAGCAGATGAGTCACTTAAGAGTCGATAAGATCCTCTGCCAGTTTTGTTTTTTTTCTGCTTCTTTGACAACGGTTCCAGGCTCTAAGCAGATGCGGATGAGTTTTTTGTTTCTTTTGAAGATCTGACCTTGCCTCCAAACTTCCTCGCTGTCACAGTCTCCGGGAGCTGGCAGCTCACTGTGGGAGAAAAACTCCCTCGCGCTCCACGCCGCGGCTCATCCTGCCGCCACTAATGGCTCGCGTGGAGCCGTCTGAAACTAGAAGACCTGGTAAATGTTACTCAGGAGACTTGAGTTTTTTTATCCTCAGCTAACCTTTTACAGGAGAAGAGACATTAAGTGGGAGGAAAAAAGGGACCAAATGTGCTTTAAAAGTCAATCGTAACGACTTTTGGGTCTGTCAAGCTGAATCACTTTGAAAAGTGACAAGAAACATTTCGATATTACGCTTTGCTGAAGGTCAGAGAGGAATACACTTGTTCAATCCACTTCTTTTTCTTCTTCTCTATTAAATGTGGTGCAATCAAAGCTCTGGCTCCAAATGTTTTGGCTAGCACAAACTCCAAACTAAAACTAACATCCAAGTCATAAAAAGCTAAATCTGAAGTCCTCCCGGCCATTAGCCAGATTCCACAAAAGCTCAAGGTCGTGTCGTGTTCCCATCCTAAAAGTTTCCCTGCCTCCTTACGGTCCAGGCGGATGAGGATGTGGAACTGCTCTGAAAGTTTCTATATACAGTAATGATCTGATAGTGGAGCTGTGAGAGGACAAAAAGCTAAAAAAGGCACATTTAATAAGCCGAAAGGGGAAAAAAACCACATTATTTATAGATTTCCAGCATCTAGAACTCAACGTAATCCTTCAGGATTTATTCATTTCTGTCATTTTTAGGAAAATATAACAAAATTACACATTAATGAAGCTTCAGGATTTGTTTTTAGATTCATGAATGATGCACAAATTTAAGCTTTTATCAGCCAATTCCAATAGCTAACCTTCTGCAGTTCAGATATTATGAAAAGAGTTACAACTTTAAAATCATAAAAAACACTTTAAACATCTTAACTAAATCTAGAACTTGACTGGGTTTTAACTTAAACATTCAGAAGAAAAAAAAAGTCCAAAAATCACGTTTCAAATTAAATCTAAATAAAAGTTGTAGTAGTCCACAAACCAAAAGCAAAACTGTGCAACCTAATATTTTAGATCAAAGTCAGACTTAATTTTAATTAAATGGATTTAAAGAAGATTGTATCTCACCTTACAAACATCTATATCTTACCTGTATTATCGTGATTTCGTCAAAATATAAGCAAAAGGTTTATTTAAAGGTTTAAGTTAATCAGCATTAATTAAATTATTAAAATCCTCATTATAATCACTGTAGTATTAGTAATAGGACTGGCAGCAGTATTATTTTATACATAGGAAATTAGACAAATATCCTTTATTAAAGAGTCTGAAATTATAGTCTACAATTTAAATATTTTTTAAAAATTAAACAAATACATAAAACAAATTAACTTTAAAAATATGTTTTTCAAATTATCTACGGTTCAAAAAATATGAAGATACTGTACATAATTTTATTCTCTTTAAAATTTTATTTTTAAAGGTGAAATAGCAGAATATTTATAATTGAGGCTTTTATTGTGAAGGCCTGCAACAATTGGGCTACTACTGTATTTTACAGCTTTGACTGTTATTTTCTTTTTAAATACAAACAGTAGAAATGCCTAACAAAAGGAGAAGTTTTCTTTACTAACATCCATCAGCAAAAATGACTGGATTTAAACTTTAAAAGTTATATTTGTATCCAAAATGTTACGTTTGCGTTTGTTTTGTTCTGTCTTTGGAAATGATTGGATTTATTTTAAAACTTCAAGCACTTAAAAAAGGTTGGCCACATGCAAGTTGAGCTCAGAGAGTTTTCTGTTGCTTGTTTGCATCTTACGTGGAATGGAAGAGGAATGTGGGAAGTTGGAAAAGGGAAAAACCTCCCTGGAGCAAAAGTATGACCGAGTTTCCTCAGACAGACAATATTTTATAAGATGGAAAGAAAACAAATCAAATTGGATTAACAAAAGATAGAATATAGAGGAAAAAATTATTGCTTTCACTCAAATCCTTTAATTATACCCAGGAAAGACAATAGCTTGTTACTTTTCTGCAGAAAAACAGAAAAGAGAAATAAAAGGGTAAATCAGGTGAGACCAGAGTATCCTTATTTATGTTCTAACTTTTAAAATTTATCGCCTTTCACAATATTATTCATCATCAAATATTTATCTAAATCCAGACAGGGATCTCGAAGGCTACATCTGGCCAAGTGTTTTAGTTTCGGAGCAGATGTCTGGCAGCCCACACGCCGAAACCACTAAACCAAAACCACTAAACCAAAACCACTAAACCAAAACCACCAAACCAAAACCACCAAACCAAAACCACCAAACCAAAACCACTAAACAACGCACATGTAAGTAACATATTGCAGGATTTTATCCACTGTGAAAATGTGCGGTTCAGGTGAGATCAGGCCCGAGTTCCCACAGAAACTTCAGACGCTGTAGAGTCTGAATAGTTTTGGTCTCCAGCATCAGACAAGTTAGGAAATACTCCAACTTCTGACACCAGAGTTCAGAATATCTGCTGATATTATGAAATAACAGGCGAGTAGAAAAATATGCATCGAAAAAAAAAGAAAAATGAACCAGAAAAAATGTGTAAAGCAAAAAAAAAATTTAATACAGACATTTATCAAAACTAATACAGCAGTAAAGAAATCCCAAGAGTATTCACAGGTAACTGCCACAAAAAAATTAATAAAGTTGCATTATAGCCACATTTAAAATTCATATTTATTAGCTTTTACTTCTTGCGCGTTAGTTATACTTTGTTTCTGACAGCTAAGCCAAAGTGGTAAATTAAACTCGTAAAATTTATGTGCTCTAATTTATCGTGTCGTTACCTGTCTTATCTTTACGAGTTTCACTCATAAATCAGGTCATGTCAATGTTAATGTTTCACACTAGCAAAATGTTAGCAGATTCACGCTTGAACTTGTTGGTTATCAATTAAAACAGCCTGAAAACACATTTAAAGAAAGAAAAATAAAGGATTGCTCGACGGCACTGCCGTTATGAAGCAGCCTGCAGGTTTTGGGAAAAAGGAAAAAGATCCTGGGAGATTTTCCATATCAAAACAGCTGATTGTTTATATACGTGTTTCTGAAATGTTCATTAAAAGCCAAAACACCGTAAAGACATATTAGACACACCAGCTGATGTATTTCAATGCTTAAGGATTTATTTCTGAACGAGTTCAAGGGTTGGTTTTAAAGCTGAGATCTGGTAATGATTACTGGATCCAGGATTTGTTGCATGAGTTAACCCCGCCACCTGTTAACCAGGCTGATCAGACAAGTCCCAGTTTTAGGCCTCCAGTTTGACGCCTGATTAATTCACCAGCTCCCCACCAATCCCCCGAAAGCTGTTTTATTACTTTAGCCGCCCGGAAAATTACAATTACCTGCTTTCTCGGAAGCTCCTGTTGTTGACAAACTTGTCAGCCCGGGCGCCTGAAGTCCCGCTGCGGGGTCAGCAAGGTGTGAAATAACGCGGGAGTACCGCTCCGTTTGGTTCCGATCCGGACCGCACAAAGTCCGAGCGCGGAGTACCTCCAAGCTGCCAGACTGGTCTGATTTAAGCTCGCAAGTTCCAGCTCACAAGCTAACCAGCAGCTGCCTTCAGGGAAACAAATAACCAGGAACCGGCCGCGGTAGGACGCGCAGCTTCCGGTTGGCTCCTTCAAAATAAAACATAGCAGGTTACATATGCACTATTTGTAAAATCTAAATAATTAAAATGAATTGACAACGTGACAGATAGATACACAGGCATATTGTAGATAGGAGAAAAGGAAAAGTACAATTCTGTCAAATTTTGAGATCAGTCTCAGAAATTTACTAGAAAATAACAAGAAAATTTTGAAGTTTGAAAAGTTTAACATTTGCTAGAAACAATAATACAAAATTTAGATATTAATCTCAGAAAGTTTCTTTAAAAAAGGAAAGATATTTCTGAGTTTGAAAAGTTGTAAAATAGTTAAAAAATAATAATAATAATGATAATAATAAAAAAGAAAAAGTCAAACGTTTCCAAGTTAGAAAAGTTACGCATTTTCTAGAAAAGAACTCAGAAATTTTGATATTACTTTCTGAAATTTTCTAGAAAAAGCAAGGGAAGCAGACAGGGAACCAAGTCCAAACAGATGAAAATTTGCCAGAAAAAATTCTGAAATATTTATATTAATCTCAGAATGTTTTTACAAAACACACAAAGAAAAATTCAGAGTTTGAAACGTTCAAAATTTGCTAGAAAAAATTCAAATTTTGAGATTAATCTCCAAATTTTTCTAGGAAAAAATTAGAAAATTTCTGATTTTCAAACATTTAAAATGTTCAACTTTTGGATTTTTTTTATTTTGAAGAGTTGAAAACTTGACTTTTGAAACTCAGAAAATTCCATGTTTTTTCTAGAAAAATTCTTAGACTAATCTCAGTTTTTCTAGAAAATGTTCAACTTTTCAAACTCAGAAATTCCCTTTTTTTTCTTTCTTTCTTTCTTGTTTTTTTTTTTTAGAAAACTTTTGGGTTTTTTGGTAGAAATTTACCTGTCCTTTTTTTCTATCTACAATGGCGTTGAAGACAACTCTAATATCTTCCAAAGCCAAAAATAACCAATTACTGGAAAACATTCAAAACAATTGCTTGAAACAAAGGAGCCAATTAATAACTTATGCAGGGAATCACAGTTTTTACAGATAAATATTTTTTTACTTTTATAATGTCAGCTGAAATTATGAACAATTCTGATTAGCAGTCAGTTATTTTTTACCTAGTCCAATTAAGCGTCTGATAGATGATGAGGAATTTCACATTTCAGCATTAGAATGATTTGAAGATTGCCTCCAAATCGTCATGAGAAGGAAATAATGTTGAATCTGACAGAAATGTATGGAGCCAACAGAGTGTGAACAAGACATTTTCTTACAATAAAATAGCTTTAGAGAAAAAGGAAAAGCGGGCGCATATCACCAAGTCAAGATGCAGGATGCCGACAGATTCCTCCCATTAAAGACTGAACACTGAAGCTGAAAAGTGGTTTAAAAAAAGTTTTAGTTTACACTCTTGAGTGCTTAGGTTATTGTCCCATTTTTTATTTTTTCTGTTTCAGCTGAATTTCACAGCAGATGTGGATTGTGAACATGTTAGATAAAGAGATGGTGGGAGGAAAAGGAGTGAAAAGAGATTTTAAAAAATATCCACAAAAAGACTTTAAAGCTTTTTATAGTATCACTTCTTCTAACAAAACCCAATAAGATCTTTTGTTTTATCTGCTATAACAAATACAAAATGGCAAATCTCTTTAATCTAATAGAAAATACTCTCTCTCCCATTTCAGCAAGACATCCCAGAACTTCATTTTAAATGATTTTGCTCGTATATTTTGCATTTGAAGGACTTCAGGCATCAGGTTTGCATGTAATATTTGATTAAATTTATCTTGTTTTGTGATGTTTTTCACTCTTTTTAGTGGTTCTAATCTTCTTCTGTACATATTAGAAATTTCTTTTCGCTGCTGACTTTCACGTTGAGGCTGGGAAAATTTCCTGAACATAAAATTAAGGGGCTTCCACATAAACAAGTGAGAACTTTGTTCTGCTCTGTTGGGTTTTGTTAGGATTTAAAATTAGCAACTTTTATTAGGAAGGAAAATTCAGAACTTCTTGTGAACTCGACACTGCAGAGAGAAAGTCCCAAAAATCATAGAAATAAACCACACCTCATCACCGCCCAGCACAATTTGTTCTCAGATTTCATCAGGTAACCTTTATCACACGTGTCAAACTCAAGGCCCGTGGACCAAATCTGGCCCGCAGTAACTGCTTATGTGGCCCTCTGGATTCTATTAAACACAAAGTGAGCTTAAATATCATGTTAACAATCAAATCAATGCAGTTTTTATCAGTTTACTGCCAAATTATATCAATCAGTCCCTCCAGTTTCTACAGAATTATTATTGAAATTCACGATAATTCCTGAATTTTTGCGCTAAAACATAATTGGGAGTTTATTGCAGATTTTCCTCAAAAATTGTCAAAACCAGCTGCCTCAGCTTTAATTGATGTGAGATTATAGTCCATGATCTGTACAGCGAGTAATAAAAAGTCACATTTACCGTCATAAATAAGCGCAAGTATTTCTAAATTAGAACCACAAACACTTTGATTTTTATGGCAAACATCACAAAAAAGAATCAGAAAATCCTGGAGGGACTGAAAAGATGTTCAATAATATCATTTAATTTGAATGATTCATTGATATTTTAACAGCTTGTTAACAGGTTTTATCAAAATATTCTAGCACAACCGGCCCTTTAAGAGCATTGATGATCTGGATTTGGCCCAGAACCAAAATTTGTTTGACACCGCTGCTTTATCACATTCACTGCAGATAGAAAAACCTTCACTGCAAGGTTAATACCACACGAATCAACATAGACCCCTTCCAGCTTTAAGTATAAACCAAAAAGCAATAAGACAAAATCCAGTTTATATGTTGTTTCCTGAAGTGGTTGCAGCCAAAAACAAGCAGGTATGTCCCTTCCTCACCTCAGCTGAGGACAGGCCAATTAAAGCAGGACGACTTTTAATCAAACTCAGCCTGCAGGGCAGCTGCAACTCTGCAGTTTAAGTGCATACAGATAAAACTAGCCTGTTAAAGAAGAGAAGGAATTTTTACATTTGGCAAAAATTCAGAAATCCATTTGGCTAATGAAGGCATGCTTCAGTTTAGCGTTAAATGCCTGCACTCACGATGACGGAAATCTGAGCGTGAAGTTTAGAAAGGAAACTGCTTGTTAATCTGCAGCCAAGTTTGAAAAGAGGAAAACAAACAATGACCCTCCTGCATTGTCTCATTATCAGACGAGCAATGATGCACAGATGTTGTTTGGCTGATGTTGACGCAGAGTAAAGAGCTAACGGAGGTTGTTGTTACTGTTAAAAAAGCAGCAAAAATGAGGGGAAAATATTACAAAATGGAATGAGATCATAAAACTGGAGCTGATGGACTTTTATTGGAAAAGGCTGTTAATTAATATTGTATATTTTTTATGAAATTTAGAGAATTCTTTTTAATCCAAGCTATCAACAAGTCATCTTAGTGTCATCAAAGAATATCTGTGCTGCACAAAAAAGCAGGATGTGGTTGTTTAATACAAAAATAATGCAACTAATAGTAGGCCTCTCACAAACAATAAATCAATCGCATGATAAATTAAAAGAAACTCAATCATTTTTATTTGCTTGATTTATCGTTTTTCTCTTTTTTCTTTCTTTCTACCAAAAACTGAATGATAAAACTCTTCAGTCTGGTGTTTTGGTCTCAACCATCCCTTTTATTTAAAAGATAATTTTGTTTACAGAGACTTCATAATTTGTCTTATTTGTTGTTTCTGTTGTTTTCTTTATTTATTTTGGATATTTCAAATGTCTTCCAGTTCCAGTGTTTAAATGTTTGTTAGAATTTAAAGTTAATTGATATTTGAAAATGTGCTCTTACATTTTTATGCCATTATTACTATTATTTTACTCAAACATATTCTCAAAACAATAATGTTACCGTTTATCGCAATAAGTTCAGGGATAGTTTATCGTCCAGCAAAATGTGTTATTGTGACAGGCCTACTAATCAGTTTACGAGAATAAAATACTTCATTGAACCCAAGTAGTAAAAATATATAAAATAACTCTGAGTGGCTAAGAGCAGAACGTGTTAAGTACATTTGTTAAAAACAAGTCTCTCGGTGTAGTTAACAACATATCTTCACCAAAGGTTCTGCAAAAAACGTCATATTCGGTAAAACTAGCAACATAGAGTGTAAACTCATAAGTGTAATATGAGTATAAATATATATATATATCAAAATCATATTTACAGACCCCCTGCATGTTGTTTACATAAGGAAATTTCGCGCATGCGGACAACGCGGGAGGGCAATAAGGCTTTTCTTTAACATGCCGTCCATAGCCGCGCTGCCACCGTAGAATAATTCCGTTAACTCAATCAAACGTGGACATGTAGATATTATTAATTTCGTGCTGTGCTCCACAGCAAAGGGAAAACCGTTAAAGTACAACTCAAAACTGCGTCTTTCTCGCTCTCTGTATCAGCGCAGCTACGCGCAGGCTCCTTATTATAGCAACGAACAAAGACACACAAAAAAAACACTCAAATATTTTCCACACAAAGAGCAGACCATTCAGCCTGTTGCAGTACTCTGCTTTTAGGCTTAATTTTTATTATTAATAAGTGATTTCTGTGGTAAGAGGAGAAAATCAAATATATCGCTGCACTTGACTTTACTGTATGGCTAGCTCCATGGCTAGCTCCATGGCTAGCTCCATGGCTAGCTCCATGGCTAGCTCCATGGCTAGCTCCATGGCTAGCTCCATGGCTAGCTCGCAGTTACTGTCTCTTACGCTGCAGTTGTGGAGTCACAATATCTGGGATCATGAGCGCCCCCTGCCATGAGGCAAGAGAACTGCCTGCCTCACCTCGAATCTATTCTCTGCCGTTTATGATCGCTCCTCAGCCGGCGAAACATGTTACACACAGTTAGTGGCAAAAAAATCACTGTACATTATATACATAAGCTAAATTATGAAAAATCAGATCATACCTTAAATGTTTTTTAGCCATTTTATTGGTGACGTACAGATAGGAGGAACATGCTCCCATCAAATGGCAGCCAGTGCAGTTAGCGAGAGGCTGCGCAATCCCAGGTGAGCCTCTATTTTATTTTATTTAATTTTTTTTACAAAAATGTCTGAAAATATGTTTTCACTTTAGCTGCGTTTCCTTTACAAATGTGCACAAATCTTCCTCTATATTCTGCTAATGTCGAAAAACACAATTTCACATCTCCGGTGAATAATCCTGTTCTCGCGATAAGTTATTAGAAACATGACAGTGACGTATGTAAACATTTACCTGGGATTATATTTATAATTCCGCGATGGCGCTCATCATCGTTACCCATCAGAGGAGACATTGGGTCTTATTCTCTTATTCAGGCGTTGGAGCGAAAAGACGTACGTAGCTACGTCACGTGCGCGGCGTTTTGGGGGAAATGTAGTCGGCCATTTTACAGAAGAGCTATGAACTTAGATGAACTGTACGATGCTGTGAGAGGTTTGCGAAGCCAGATGTGTCCGAAAAAAAACAAACCAAACCATCATTCTCCTACAACTTCCTGTCGTCTTCATCATCGTTTTCCTCCAGTAACATCCGGGTTTTGATCATGTGACTCGTGTGATGAGAAAAGTGTTTCCATTGCAATTTTTATTTCAATACGGCCAAAAATACCACCTCATACTTGGATCAGAGGTGGGTAAAGTACCCAAAAAAATTTACCGAAGTGAGAGTAGTGATACTTCAACATATCTTTACTCAAGTAAAAGTAAAAAATAGCTGTTCAAAAAATTACTCAAGTAAAAAAAAGTATTTGGTAAAAAGTCAAGTACTGAGTAACTGATCAAATTATCAGTCATTTAATATTTAAAAATTACATAATCAGACTGACCAAAGTATAAAGTTAAGTTGAAGTTTTGGTATTTTAAGGACCAAACTTACAATAATTCATATAAGTAACAAAAAATAACAAAATCAGACAAAAGAATTTTTAAAAAATCAGTTTCTTTCAATAAAAAAGAAAAAAAACCTTATGAAACTTTAACAAAAACTGCAGGTCTGATACTTTATAATAAAATTACTCACATAAAAGTAAAAAGTACAGCGTAGAAAAAAGTAAATTTTTCCCAAAATAAAAAAAAAGCTTACTCGATGTAACTAGTTACTACCCATCTCTGCCTTTTTAATCAAAAAACATGTTTTTTTTCTGAAGTGGTGCGTTTCCAATGTTATGGTTAATTGAAATACAGCAACTGTGGGTTATTCTGTATGTATTATTTTTCAAACAATGCTATTCTTGCGTTTTAGATGAGGTCTGTAGCATGAAATGTGGAAAAAGTGAAGGTGTTTGAATCCTATCTGGTGACTATTTATGTTTCGAACTGCTGTTGCTGATGCAGCATTAATCCTGAAAGTTACTACCAAATAATTCCAGATGGAAATGAGTCAAATGTCCTAATTCATCAGCTCTGCTTATGAGCAAAAGAAGTGGTGAGACAAAAATTATGTGAAAAACAAAATCTTCCTCCAGCCTGACAAGCAGATATAACAGAGTCTGAGGCCTAATTTACTACGGTCACTCTTAAGGCTGGAAAAGCTTTTCTTCAGATTTAAGACTCTCTCTGCACCTTTTCTCCCAGGACCGAAGGAGACAGTGTATTTTTTTGTGTGTGCGTAAAAGAGCACTAACACTTGCAATTTTCTCCTCAGATAAAAAAGAGGCTTTTCCTAGTCATGAAGCCCCACCACACATGCAGAGATAATCATTAAGAATTACGTTTCTCACCTCTCAAAATCCAATTTGGGTGATTACCTGCGGCGGTCTTGAAGTCTGTCAGAGTTGCAGAAGCTCATTTGACATTACCTGGTAATGGATTACCGTCTTTACAGCCTGGCAGAGCCCAGATGAGCGCTCCGCAGGTTAAAAGGTGCAAATTGTGCCAGAAGATGTGGCAGGGCCTTCTTGAGTTTTTCATTCTGTTCGTGGGGACCCAGAGAGGCAATTTGGCCCCTAAAATTGGGCTTTTATCCACCAACTTTCAAGGAAGAACATAACTAATGAGTATCTTCAAATTCTGGTCCCAGACAGAAACACAGTCTTGTAAACATGCAAATATGACAAAGTTTAGTTTTTACTTTAGTGCTTTAGAGGCATTCACTTTAAAATACTTTTAATCAATCAGACTTTGCTGAATTATTCAGAAAGTCTTTTTTGGGCTCAGCTTAGTTGAGCATTTATCCACTACATAAACTGATTAGTTTTACAAGCACAAAGTACCGCCGCCCCATAAAAACAACAATAAACTTAAAAAATAGATCATGTAAAAATAATCTAGTGACTTTCACTTACCCAGACTTTGTCTTCCATATATTTGTTTGAATTTTAATTGGTTTTAAAGACTTTTAAAATCATGTTCTGATGTATTTTAACTAGTTTTTACACTTAAAAATAAACGTTTTAATGCAAATACATTTGAACAGTTTTGCTACATGTTTTATTTCTCAGATATCTCAGAAGCTGTTTGTAAAAACTCTAATATTCTTTCACTTAATTAATTTCTGAATATTCACAATAAGATAAATAGAAAAAAAAGTTGCTTTAAATGTTTTTGCTGTTGGAAAAAATGCAATTATTGTGTATTTTCCAACCATAAAGTGCCATTTGTCAGCACATTCAAGTATCTATATTACCTTCAGTTGTTGTATATATGTCAAATATGACATAAAATAAATTAGATTTTTGCAATTTGATGTCTTGTAACCAACCTGACCCCAGGTGTCACCTAAACCTAAAGCTGCTTGTTTCGCCTTGGCTGCTGCTGCTGCCATCAAAGGCCTGCAATAAGTGGAAATAAATATTTTCCATCGTTGTGAAGGAATTTTGTGGTTCTAATTTCAGCCACGTTGGAGGAAGTCGAGCATGAAGAGTTGTTTTTTTCCCACGTTCGGCACCGACGGCCAAGCCAAGCAGTATGGCGGCTCCGGTTGCCTTTCCAGTGCCAGTTTGTTTAAGATCTCCATCAGATTTAAGTTCCTCCTAGGCCTCGCTAAAACTTTTACTTATTTCAGGTCATTTTCCTGCTGCACAGCTCACCATCACCATGTTTGATTACCGATTAGATGTTGTTTTTTTTTTACCCCTCCAGGGGGTCTTTTGTGGCTCTAGTGTCCCTTATGTGACAGCAGGCTGACAGGAAACAGGGAAGGAGAGGGGGGAAGACATGCGGCAAATGTCGTCGGGTCCGGGAGTCGAACCCGCGACGGCCGCGTCGAGGACTCAAGGCCTCCAAATATGGGTCGCGCTACGCCCTACGCCACCATGGCACGCCCCGATTAGATGTTTTTATTGTTAACTGTGCTTATGGGCAAGAAAAATGCAATTATGCACAGTTAATCATGATTTAACCAACAGCTTTTTCCCTTAATACAATTACAACATGCATTTGCTCATGTTATACTTGTCTGATATTCATATTTTGGATAATATGAAGCATTAAAGTTTAACAAAAAAGCAAAAATAGGAAATCTGCAGATAGGAAAACTATAATTATATACAACTGTAAACAGATGTATTAAAATCCACAGTTAAAAATGTTTCTAATACACAATTCTCAACACATAGCCTGAAACAAACTCCAGAAGACATTGAATAGTAAGAAAAAGGTGAAAGATGGTTCTATAAAGGGATCTGGATAGAAAAGCATGCCGCACTTTTCAGATCTTCATTTGTAAAGAGAAAAAAAAGGGGGGGGAAAGTCACAAAAATCAAACCTCCTTGTTATTCCACTTTCCAATTAAACCTACTTTAAGTACATTTATGACTAAAAATATCTTAAAGTTTTTACCTCCAAATCTATTACTGTTTCCTTAAATAAAAAAAACCCTGAAGGCCATTGTACTGTAGTTTTGTTTTATTTCTAAGTCTCTGAAGCAGCTGCAAAAAATAAATAAATAAAAAATAAAAATAAAAAAAGAAAGAAAGAAAAAAGCTGTAAGTCTTGGTAATAAACATATTCTTTATTTTAGGTAATCTGAATCAATTTAAAGAACAAGCTAAAGTTTTTGTGTTGAAAAGGATAAATGTATTTGTTTCAGAAGCTAAACTTAGCAGATCTGACTTGTGCATCTTTTTGTTTTGTTTTTATTTTGTGTCAACTGATAAATAAAAGCCACATAAACAATAAAAATCTAAATGGATATATATACATATTTTCCCAAAAATGTAATTAAATGGAAAAGATATTTAAATTTCTGTCCAAGCAAGCAATGACTTGTGTAAGTTTACAGTTTTGTGTTTGGAATATATATTTTTTAAATGTGTTATTTGGGGCGGAAACAGCTGGCACACAGAAAGAAGAAGTCCTTTGTGCCCGGGGAGAGATGGATTTATCAGTAAGAGGAACACAGAAGGTTATGTTGCCTTCAGAGTGCATAACCCCAAAGAGCTGACCTCCAGTTCACAGCTGACCCCTGACATCCGTTTATGCTTACATTGTAACGTAAACACCTAAAATTTCTGCCTGACTTCAAAACTTGGGCCGATACAGGATCAATTCTCCCAAAAAAAGAAACACGTAGGAACTTTGAGAGCTGGACTGTTGAAATCTCCCAACGCCGCGCGTCAATAATCTTCCAGAGAGCTGAGAACCAAAACAGGAAATCAAAAGTGCTCGGCCTCCAGGCTGCTGGGGTCAAGGTCAGAGGCTCATGCTGACCTCTTGGTTACGGGACGGGCCAGGCATCACGTGCTGGCAGCTTTGTAGAAGTGAGAGTGGGAAGTTGTTGCTCTTATTGTGGCAACCTGGCTCTGGAGGTGACACTGAGGGCACCGCTTTGCATTTTGGGTAGCCAACGCTTCGCACTGATGGAGAGTAAACAGGCATATCCACAGAGCTGGGCAGTAACTAGTTACATTTACTCATTTACTTGAGTAACTTTTTTAATGTACTTTTAGGATTTTTTATTTTTACTTGAGTGATTTTATTGTGAAATATTTCTACTATTACTTGAGTAAAATTTCTGGATTTTCTACCCACTGAATGAAAAACAAACTTGTTAACCAAAAATTCAAACACACACCTGCAGTTTTTGTTAAAGTTTCATAAATGTTTTACCGAAAGAAACAAATTTGGTGGAAAAAAAAAAGTATTTGCTACTTATGAATTATTGTCATTTTTGTCCTTAAAATACCCAAATTTCCACTTAACTTTATATTTTGATCTGTCTGATAATATAATTTTTAAATATTAAATGTTTGATAAGTTGATCAGTTACTCAGTACGTGAGTAAACTTTTTACCAAATACTTTTTTACTCTTGAGTAATTTCTTCTACGACTACCTTTTACTTGAGTATTTTTATTATGAAGTATTTCTACTCTTACGTGAGAAAAATTTCTGGATTTTCTACCCACTGAATGAAAAACAAACATGTTTTAGCCAGAAATCTACCAGACACAGACACACACCTGCAGTTTTTGTTAAAGTTTCATAAGTTTTTTTTATTCAAAGAAACTGATTTGGAAAAAATTTATTTTGCCTGATTTTGGTATTTTTTTGTGACTTATATGAATTATTATCATTTTGGTCCTTAAAATACCAAAATTTCCACATAACTTTATAATTTGGTCTGTCTGATGACTTAATTTTTTAATATAAAATGATTGATAAGTTGATCAGTTACTCACTACTTGAGTAAACTATTAACCAAATACTTTTTTTACTCTTGAGTGATTTCTTGGATGGCTACTTTTTACTTTTACTTAAGTAAAAATATGTTGAAGTAATGCTACTTTTAAGAACAATTTTTTAGGTACTCTGCAGGTACAAAATTAAGATAAATGCAAAAACTTTGATAAATTGGAATGCACCTAATATATTTTTAATTCAACTCAAGTTTATTTGTATAGCAGATTTCAGCAGTTCAAAGTGCTTTACATCATACAGTCACCAAGAAGGAGAAGATATTATTTATCTGTGGAAAAAATGGTTCAAAAGATGAAAATGTGTCTGCATCAACCAGTTATTCTTATAGGCTAGATTTGAGGTCAAGGGTCGCCCAGAATCCGTCAGAGGGCCACAAATGGCCCCCGGTCTGCCTTTTGGTCACCCCTACTGTAAGCTGTCTTGGAAAAATAGTAAGAATTTGACATTTTCTGCATTTTGTCATGTTGCAATCGCAAATTTAATCTAAAGTGATGCACAGTTGTGAAGTGCAGGACTTTTTACATTTTTACAAGTATTTTAGATTTTGGACTGCAGCTGATCAAACATAGCTGGGTCAGAATTAATTGGAAGATGATTTTTCTGCACGACTGCAACAAACTCAAGATTTTAGCCAGAGGTTAATTTTCCAACTGAGCCACTATAGGATGATTTAAATCCAGTCAAATTCCAGACCTAAATCTAATTTAGAATCTGTAAAACATAACCTCCACAGATGATCTTTATGGTACCTGATTGAGCCGTAGCTCTTTTGCTTCGAAGTGAGCCTTCGAGTCTCTAGATGAGCAAATCAAGTTAAGATGTAAAATGTAAAATATGGAAATGGTTCAAAGGGTTGAAATATTCCACAAAAAACATTTTTCTCTTGCTGAATGTAAATCTGAAAAAGAAAAACGTGTAAATCTGCCAAATCAAATGAGTGTCTAGTTAGCAGACGTCTGCAGAGTTGAATGACTGAAGGCTGATGAGGGAATTCAGGCATTTCCTGAGAAATACCTGAATTTCCCAGAAGTAAAAATTTTGCGATTGATGAAAAGCATAGCAACCTTACCAGATGAGCAACAGCTAAAAAATCTCCAAGGTTCAGTTCATGTAAAAAAACCAAACAGATCCTCATGAGATCCTTCCTTTATTAAATTGCTTGATTATCTGTAATTTTCTACAAATTAACCTGTTCTCATGCCTCATCTTGGACTTACTCACCTGTGGGAGTTCCTGACATATTGTCTAGGAAAAAAAATTTAACTGGAGTTTCCCTGGTCTCCCTCCTTTATCCATCAACCTTGTGTCAAGATCTCAGATAAATGGATATTTGTTTCAACGTAAATACGTCTAATTTTCTTTAAACCAGAAATTATCAGGATTTAGAAACCCTTCTGCAAACATCTTTTGGCTTTCATTTGTACGGAAGAGGATTAGGGACACTGAAGAAGAAAAAAAGATTTATTACTTTAATTTCAGGATTCTGAGAATAAAGTCACAAAAGTATCAGTAAGAAGTGAAGTAAGGGTCACTGATTTGGGGTAAAGCTTCTGCACAAGCAGAATGTCAGCATAAATCGGTTCAGAAACCAGAAAAGGAGATTCTGAGAAGCAGAATGGCAGCAATCAGGTTGCTTCAGTCTGCTGCCTTATTCTGCAAAGGGAAAGAAATGGAAAAGAGCAGAGGAAAAAATACAAGATGCACCTGGGAGTAAAGGTACTTCACAGCCACCGAATATTTATGTAGCATGAGCAGACAGGTACACAACAGCAGACAAAAACATCAGAGTGAGAACTCTTGGCCTGCGTACCATCTTTGTCCTTCATTTGAATAGATTTATTTCACAGCCCAGAGTGCAACTCCTGATGACAAAGAATAAATCAAATCCACATTTCCTCCAAATATTTCTCAGACGCTCCTCGTCTGCTGTGCCATTAAAAGTTTAAAACATATGTTGAAAAAAAACAATTTTTAACGGCTCAGATGCTATAGAGAGATGTCATCGAAACATTTTTAGAGCATTGAAAGAAAAGCACACAGATGAGAATGTTTTATTACTATTTCAAAGAATTAGTCAATGAACTTTAAAGAACAAAGTTGATCAGGGGTGTTGGACTCATTTTTGTTTTGGGCCAAATCCAGATCATCAATGCTCTTAAAGGGCCAGAACATATTGATAAAACCTGTTCACAAACTGTTCAAATATCAATGAATCCTTAAAATTAAATATTATTATTGAACATCTTTTCAGTCCCTCCAGGATTTTGTGATTCTCTTTGTGATTTTTCTAATAAAAATCAAAGTGTTGGGCGTGCCGTGGTGGCGTAGGGGTTAGCGCGACCCATATTTGGAGGCCTTGAATCCTCGACGCGGCCGTCGCGGGTTCGACTCCCGGACCCGGCGACATTTGCCGCATGTCTTCCCTCCTCTCCTTCCCCATTCCTGTCAGCATACTTTCGTAAAAGGGACACTAGAGCCCACAAAAAGACCCCCTGGAGGGGTAAAAAAAAAAATCAAAGTGTTTGTGGTTCTAATTTGGAAATATTTGCAATATTTGAGCTTATTTATGACGGTAAATGTGGCTTTTTATTACTCGCTGTATAGAACATGGACTATAATCTGACATCAATTATAGCTGAGGCAGCTGATTAATACAAGTAAGAAAGTTTTTGACAATTTTTGAGAAAAAATTGTTTATTTTTTGTGAATTTTCACAATAATTATCAAGAAACTGGAGGAACTGATTGATATAATCTGGCTGTAAACAGATACAAACTGCATTGATTTGATCAATAATATAATATTAAAGCTCACTTAGTGCTTAGTCTAGAATCTAGAGGGCCACATAAAAAGCTACGGCGGGCCGGATTTGGCCCACAGACCTTGAGTTTGACACATGTGACGATGATTTGTGGATTCTCTGCAGCCTTTAAAATGTCTTCAGATGTTTTCTTTCAAGAGAAATACAGAATCGTTGGAAATGTTGGATTGCAACATAACTACTGTAATACGGGAAACGTACGGGAAAATGCTAACATGGGAGCATGACGAGACAGAGCGGTAAAATACGGTAGTTTCCTGGCCAAAACGGGAGATTTCACAGGTATGTTTCAAAATAAAAGCGCATCTCTGTTTGAATCACACTTTAAGTTGTTTCAATTGGCTGTAAAAGTTTAAAACTTTGTGTTTATGTATTTGCAAAAGGAAATTATGCATATGAAAATAAATTAATATATTGTTGTCAACCCATTGAAATAGGTTTTCTTCCCTAAGTTGCCATGCATTTTGCTGAAAAACTCTGTTACCAGTGACTTCTGGGTCAAACAAGGACAAGTCCAGAGGACAGACGGACGACAGCACAAAAATAGATGCATAAATATTATGCTGAGGCATTTGAATATGATTCTATTTCAGGTGGTCGAGTTAAACCACTCGACCACCTGATCGAGAGCAGATCGACTTTCTTTTGGTCCAAGGACACGGTCAAGAGGAAACATCTCAGAATAATCAGCATCACTTCTTTACAAGAAATACAAGTCCTGTGCCGAGAGAAGTTTCTCCTCACAGACAAGCAATTCATGAAAGAATTGTTTGTCTCAAACATACTTCCTCATTCAAGATTGCTGAGAGTTTCAAGTCAAAATGGAGAACTGCATCAAGATGGGTCACCCAGGAACACTTCCAGGGTTTCCTCCAGAAAACCTGCTGAGCCCAGTGGTAAGGTCACTAAGGTCATCCATCAGCGGCCCGCTGTGGGTTTGGGTTTAAAAGTGTAAAGTAAAAAGTCAGAGGAGCACGATCAGGCATCATGATTCAGAAATAACAGATTGTGAAGCCAGCAGGCAGCTGAAGGAATGGGACAACTGGTTCATAACCCTCACAGCTAGTTCAATGCCTCAACTATAAACCTCTAGCTTCATCCATCTTTACTGAAAAATTTCCATTTAAAATAAACAACCCAGATACCTGGTGGGGGGCAAATAAAGCCTGGTGGCCCGCCAGGCTGATAAAACACGGGGGGAAACCTGACGTCAGTCTACATTTCTAGTTCCAGCCAGGAACTCTGTCTTTCTCGTCTGCTCTTGGTCCGATCCCACACCTAGGAGCCGTTTGCCCTGGCGGCCCGACCCAACCAGAGGCATGAAGTCTCTGGTGGCTCCTAGGATCTCTGAGACTCTCAAGCCCCTCCACCACGATAAGGTGGCAGCCCATGGAGGGGAAAAATAAAACCAGAAGCAGTTTAACTGATCTGGAGAGAGGCCTGAAGGTGGCGCTCTGGTGTAGGGGGTTGATGAAGGGTGAATGGTCGTATCTAAGATCAGAGATCCTACCTTTCATATCGCCTACCATGTTTTTCCTGCATCTCCAAGATCTCTTCCGGTTGCCGTATTTAAGATCAGAACTTCTACCTTTTATGTAGAATATCATTTTTTTCCTACGACTACTAAATCTGTTCTGGTTGCTGTACCTGAGATAATAAACCCAAGCTTTCAAATGGCGTACCGTGTTTTCCCTGCATGGAGCGTTATGAGTAGAATGCATCGACCCCTTCGTTGTAATCGTTTGCTTGATCGGATTCCAAGTCTTCTAAGTCCATGTCCATGTGGTGTTAACAAATTCTCAAACATGAGCTCAGAACTATTATCCATCACCATAGACATGCTGAAGATGCATGTGGTGACAGTGGAAAGGAAAAACTTCCTTTTCACATGGAGATTTTCCAAAAAAAAAGAATAAAAAACTCCTCTTTAACAGGAAGACGTTCCAAAAAGAAAAACGTCCCTACAATGGGAAGACTTCCCAAATAAAATTAACCCTGCCCCACATATTTTGGCTAAAAAGTAAACTTCGTGGCGTGCCGTGGTGGCGTAGCGGTTAGCACGACCCGTATTTGGAGGTCTTGAGTCCTCGACGCGGCCGTCGCGGGTTCGACTCCCGGACCCGACGACATTTGCCGCATGTCTTCCCCCCTCTCCTTCCCCCTTTCCTGTCAGCCTACTATCATATACGGGACACTAGAGCCACAAAAGACCCCCTGCAGGGGTAAAAAAAAAAAAAGTAAACTTCAATAATGTCTCATAATGTGAATACATATGGTGTCAGTGGAGAGGAAAGACCATAACATGCCAGGCATCCATAGATTAATTACACACAAATCCATATTTGAACGCGTTTATTTCTGTTACTTATGATCTTTTTACCCCTACTGTTAGTAAAAAAGTTAAATGTCAATTTTCAAAAAGTGTTTTTATTCCGACAAATATCGAAAAATAGATTCTAATTCACTGAATATGACTGTAAAAGTGCAGAAGAGGTTTACTGGCTCTTTGGGTCAGAGGTGTTGCTAAGTTATTTGTTTCTACTTTGCTTTATTATTAATTGATACAATTGTTTTGGGGAAAACGGCGTAAAAATAAAATCTCTGATTTAGAAAAATCCCTTATTCTTGTTGCTTTTAAACGACTGTACAGCCCTCCATGTTTTCTGCTGCAAAGCAACACAACAGTGATGTTTTTCCACCAGCTTGAGGAAAAGCATCAAAGCTTTGGATCCGTTTTACGCCGTATAAATTTGCAGCTGTATGGAAATATTTTAAACCGGTCACGCTGCCCCGTCTAAAACTTTCTAAAGCTTTATTTTTATTTTCAGTTATAGTTGCTGCTCTTTTGTTTTGGCACTAAAAAATAATTAGGTAAGAACAGTAAAAATGTAAGCCTTGCATTTAATTAATCTGGTGAGAAAAGCTTATCTTTCACCTGGAACAGATGGCCTTGATTGAAAAACTCGTTTAAGGTCATTAGTGAAACTAGACCTAGACGTTCAAATCGTCTTGATGTTTACTGCCTGCTTAATTTTATTTGTTTGTTAGGCCCCTAATAAGGACATAAAACCAGATTAAATTGGCCTTGATGGAAAAAATGTAGGTATGAAGCAGTAAATTTATATGTGTCCGTTGAGCCACCTCAATCAGATCTGGAAACAATAGGAGTAGAAGAAGAAAAATACACGCAAGGCCAGTGGGGTTTTATTTTTATTCATTCATCTAAATACATTAGACAAAAAAAATGCTCTGCTTAGTTTTAATGTTCTGAATGTTTGCAATTTTGCTGAAAACAAATACCTTCTTTTTTTATCACTGGTTCTTATGCGGCATTTTTAAAATCAAGACTTGACAGAAACGGCTGCAAAGGGACCAGAGAGGGCTTGGTTCAAAAGAAGAAAATGACAAGTTATTGGTAATAACAGATGAAAGATTGAGAGCGTTTAGTCTGACAGGAACGGTTGAAGATGGCGTGTGTGTGTGCGGGCGTGTGTGTGTCAGTGTGAGACTGACAAAACACAGCAGAGAGGAAAGTTTTTGTCCGTGTGTCAGACTTTCTTTTTTTTTTTTTTTTTGCTGCTGCCAGTTTCCTGTAACAAGCTGAAGAGGCTTATTTATTGCTGGAGAGCTCCGTGCCTCGCATTCTCTTATGGTACAATTTGTGATGTGGGAGTAATGCTGTTCTTCCGAAAAGCAATTAAAACCATCCAGGGATAAAAATAAAAAAAAAAACACACACACAGAGAGAGAGAAAGGAAGCAGCCGTACAGCCTTCACCTTTATTTGTGGAATCGCGTTTCCTGTCTCCTATTTTCTGCAGGTTGTCCACATCCTCCATGCGTCTCTGCAGTAGATTATCTGATTTAATTCAGCTGAATCTAATATGTATCTGCTGCGAAAATGCATGAAAATAAAGCAATTATTTTCATGCTGAGTCTGAGCAAAGTTTAAAAGCTATTTAATGGCTTTACTCTAGTTTCAGTTTGCAAACAAACCAGGCGTCCTTCTCTGCCGCTCCAGATGACTGTGAGGCGAGAGGTAATTTAATGTGATGTTTCTCTGTTCCATGACCTGTTGCCTCTCGACAGATTAAAAGCTTGCTGGCCCGCAGTCGCACTGTTTTTGGACTCTCCAAGAGGCAGATGCGGCTTCAAACGCGGAGATTAAAATACATTATGCTGGATGTTGAATGTTTTATTTGATTCTGACCGTGCTCAGATGTCACAAAGTTTACTATGGTGTACTTTGCACTGTATGGAGTGACAGTTTTAGACTCCTGGCAGAATTCGAGGGCTATAAAGGCTCAGAGGCTTGCTTTTCATCAAATTATTTAAATGCCAACCCTAAATTTTACAATTCTTACCTAATTACCTTCCGGTGCCAAAACGAAAAAGCAGCAGCTATAACTGAAAATTAGGCTTAGAAAGCATTAGAAGGGCAGTGTGACCAGTTAACAGCATTTTCATACAGCCACAAATTTACGCGGCATAAAACGGATCCAAAGCTTTGATGCTTTTCCTCAAGTTGAACTTGTGGAAAACAGGGTTGTTTTGCAGGCAGAAGAGGGGAAGTTCCACAGTATATTGCTCTGCAAAAAGCAACAAAACTTAAAGTGAACTTTGGGAAATACAGCAGAGTTCCCCTCAGACTGTAAAATGGATGTGCAACGCAGATCGTAACACTTAAGTTCATTCATCCATCCGTGAAAAGTTGTGCAAGCCAACAAGCATTTAAGCAAACTAATTAGTTGTGCCAAATCTTTTCAAGCATGACCAGCTTCCTTAAAGGCAGGGGTGTCCAAATTATGGCCCAGGAGCCATTTGTGGCCCCCAGAACAATTTTGAGCTGCCCTTCATTACTATTCGAGAATTATCTAAAATTTAAGTTTTCACTGATAGCCGGCTATTAAAGAAAAAACCAAGATACAATTAAAACCTTAAAATGGAAAATGTAAGGTGCAACACAAAGTAATCATCCAGGTTTTTGCTTTCAATTTAATGCAATTTATTAATAATATATACTAAAAACATCCAGTGGCTTTTACTAAAATTCAGGTTTGGGCATGGTTATTTAATAAACTTAGTAAATATGAAACAAAATTGAACAAAATTCTGGTATTATTGCTGAAAAGACACAAAAACAAATCTGGAAAAAGATGACCAATCTGAACAATGTAGGATATGGTTTTTGGCAAACCTTCAAGATCCTTATTTTGTTTAAACTCTGCAATTGTCTGCAGAAATCCACTTATTTCATTAAAATATTATGAGTTGAGTTTGTTATTTATAAAAATAAAATAGTTTTTGCAATGAACATGTTCATTACATTCTTTTTTAACAAAATTACATTTTAATCTGCTCAGTTCTGATTATTTTGAACTATTTTTGGTTGTCTTGTCACTTTAGATCCAAATAAGCTGCTGTAGGCCAAACTCGACGTTCACACATGAAAACGACTGCAAAGAGATGTGCAATTATACAACGGTTCATCTTTGATAAGCAGAAGTGGAGCCTCCTGCACAACCAACAAGAATTCAACAACAAAACACCATTCTTTTCCAGCAGCAATTGTACAGCTGACCAATGGTGCTGGATCTACATATGGGTTGCTAGGTAACAGCGCAGTGTGACTCAATAATCCCAAGGTTTTTGAAATGGCTCCATTTTCAGAAAGGTCCCACTTTTGGGTAAAATGTTAAACAAAGCCTTTATATTTTTTTTCTGCTCACCAGTGGAGATTTTTTTAACCACCTTATTGTTTTTGTATAAAAATTGGGCCTGGTTGTGACTAGTAAAACTGAACTAAACGTCCCATACAATGTGAAAAACAAAGTTATTTCCATGATGTAACAAGGAGGGAAATTAAGTTTTTCATAGGTCCAGGTTGGTTTGGATTACTTCCCCTGTAAAAAAATTACATCACTATTCATTGATTCTATTATTATTAGTAATAGTAGTAGTAATAGTAGTAGTAGTAGTAGTAGTAGTAGTAGTAGTAGTAGTAGTAGTAGAAGCAACAGGAGTAGTAGCCTTAACAAAATCAGTTGCAAAAATCATTATGTAGTTATAATTTTGTCCACTTGAGGGCATCAAAGCTAAATTAATATAATTTAGTTTTTAATTATGATCAAATTTAATGTTCTTATCTTCATGCACAAGTTCATTTTTTCTTTTTTAAATTTTTCTAACCAAATCAGAGTTCATGCCAGCAGTTTGATGCTGAGCAAAGTCAAAAGTTTGCATCAATACTACATATGGTCAGAGTACGAATGTAAGTAATGTAGTATTTCTTTAAATCCTAACTATTATTGCAGAAAGAATTGTTAATTTGATTCCAGAAATAGTAAATATAATTTGCAGACCTTCCTAAATTGTCAAAATTCTGATGTTCCTTTCTGTTTTCAGCAATTTTCTCTGGCCCATTGTCCCTCACTTTCTCACTAATTGCATCACTGATGTTTCTCACAGCAACCGGTGAAGCTTTTAACAAAGACACTATTAAAAAAATAAATAAATAAAACATAATGCAGTGCCTGGGCTCTGTGAAATGGCCGGGAGGCACCCAGCTGGTGAACACAAAGAAGCATTTAGAGTCCGAATATTAGCCGCATGTGGACCAAATGGACCTGAAAAACCGATCCAGGCCTCCTGCTTCAGCAGCAACACAGCTTGGAGTCTGAATTTATAAATCTGGTCATATAAACCCAAATAAAAACACGCCAGCGCACCTTATCTGCATTTTAAACATTTGTTTTGAAAAACAGTCATTCTATTTCACCTTAGTGCTGACACGGAGCTCATACTTTCATTTTTCTAATTTTGAAATTTTCTGTTTTAGAATTTGCAACTGACTTTATGTATTTAGCCAAATCTTACTTATTTAGCATATGCTATGCATATTTTATTAAAGTTTGTTTCAATTTGTCTGCTTTTTGTTAGCTTGATGTTTAATTCCCAATATGAAAAAAATGTCTTTTTTTAGATATTGTAAATAAAAATAGGTAATACCTGTGAACTTTTATTTTTTAAACTTTCCTAACTTGTCAATAATTTTTCTTTCTTATGTATTTTTTTCCTTGACTTTGATTGACTTGTCAGCTTTTCTGGTTTAGAAAGCTTCACATTATCTGGACGGAATCAGTTTATGTGCTGCAGTTTTTTTTAAAGTTAAACGACAGTGCCCCCTAGTGTCTGTTTTCCAATTTACACCTCAGTATGGAAAAACCTTTTTTATTACCACAGATCTGAGCAGAAATGAGTAATCCAGGCTGTCAAATCCTCCTAATAGGCTTAAACTCATTTTTACAATATTATTTCAAATTTTCACCCAAAAACCTAAAAACTAAATAGATAAATTAGATTTTATTTAATGCTCATGCTGACTTAATTATGTTATACTTAAAGTTACAAAATTTCAAAACATTTCTTTTTGCAGCTATTTGAAGTAATAAAATAAATATGTGTTAAGTTATTATGCAACTGCATATCTAACAGCAAATAAGTGATTGCAAGCAGCAGGGGTGTCACCATGCCTAGTTTAAAGAGGCCGAGGCCTCAGCAAATAACTGTAATTGTCTTTCTTTTTTTATTTACAAAAAAAACGCCCAACAAATTCAATTTAATGCAGCCCAGAATATGAGTTTAGCTAAATCATTACATAAAGTATTGATTTTAACTCAAATATGATCATAAATATGTGAATTTCCCTTTACTTTGTATTATAATAGTCTGGGAATTGGTGTAAAATATGGCTAAAAGGTGATGCAAGCAGGACATTTTTTATAATTGCTCTTCCAAAAGTACCTAAAATTATAATTATCTTAGCAACGATTGCTAGGAAGTCATTTTATTGTATTTATTAACTCTTTAAAGTCACATTTTGTAGTGGAAGATGTTAAGTTTTCTGTTTTTGTTGTGTTTGATACATTTTGTTCTTACCCACCATATTTGCTCACCCTGTTCATCTCCTTGGGGCTAGGCCCCCTTGTCCTCAAAACCTAGTGACACCCCTGGTAAGCAGACATGATTATTGTTTTGAAAGTTATGCTTTTTTGCTTGTTTCTCTTTGTCTTGCTGCAAAAATCCTGCGTTTTTAGTTCATCCATCCATCCATTTTCTAACACCCTTGTTCCTAATGGAGTGAGGAGGGTTGCTGGTGCCCATCTCCAGATAACGTTTTGGGCGAGAGGCGGGGTTCACCCTGGACAGGTCGCTTTTATTAGTTCAGTTTCACATAAAAGAAGCTCAATAATCGAGCCATTTGGGAGAAAGAGGCTGTATATCTACGTTAGGTTGACATTCTTCTCCTCACTCAGTCACTACGCTACAAATGGAGGAGTTCAGCGAACTGTAGAGACACTAATGGGGTTCCTGACAGTATAATTTTACAATGAGGTTAATGCTTTTTGTCTCCCACACATCTGCTTCTCTCATCCACTCGCTCCACAAAGCTGTGATGGCAACTCAGTCGCTTTCATCTAATTCAGTGACAGTCAGAAACCTGGATTATTATCCACACATTATTCACTGAATAAATATCTGTACCGTTCAGGGTGAAAACAACAAAAAAGAGAAAAAATAATGTTCATATTAGCATAATATTTGTTAAAAATGTGTTTTTAATGTAATTTGTTACATTACAAGTAAATTATTAATTTTACAATAGAAACTATTCCAGTGTTTTCATTGTGTGTCCACTAGATGTCACACTGGAGCAGAAAATTGAGAATTTGATGCCTTAAAAACTTTTATTGGTTCACTGAGAGAAATTTAAAATACATTTTTTTAACAAAATAAATTCTGTCTGATGGTTTTTCAAACTGCATGTGATGATTTAAAGTATTTATCATTATTGATCCATATCTTATTCACTCTTCTCTTCAGCTCAACCCAAAAATGTTTAATCTAATTTACATCTGAGGAATGAAATAACAATAGAAGGAGGTTAATTTGAAGTTTTTACAGCTGATATGGCTCTCCACCCTGGGCGGCACAGCTGAGGGGGCAGCAGGAAGACGCCCAAAACAAAAACTTATGGAACTTTTTATTGTTTTATTTATTCATTCTTATTGTCGCTAAAGCTGATATGAGATTCACAGGTAACATTTTGGCTTTAAATTAAAACTGTTTCCATGTTTTTAATTATCTGGACTTTATAATCTGGGGTTTTAAATCTGAAATAATTTATTAATGTGAGCTCAGTTATTCTACATTTATTACACATGAACTGAAACTGAGCTTTATGGATCTATTTTTGATCTTAGAGAAAAAAAACCAAGATAGATATTGAAATTATCTATGTCCTACCACACTAGGAGAAGAGAAAAGGAAATCCCACAGTATTACAAGCCCTACACCGTGTTTAACATTTGACCAAAGAAGCATTTCTACATCCTTTTTTTCATTGTATTTTATTTTTTGCCAAAAAGCTAATATTTTAGTAGCATTTATTTAAAACAATTAAAGCAGAAGGTAACCCTAAAACTGATTGGTATTTTTCCGGACACTTCAAGCAATTTTCAGATTTGCCCTAAAAAAAACTTCTGCTATCAACGTTATTTTCATGAAATAAATGTTTTCTGTATGTTTAAATAAACATAATATTTTCAGTCATGACAAACATTTCTGATTTACCTGCTTTACATTTTAGATAAAAAACATTTTCTGTGATCAATGCAATATTCTCCTGTCTGCAGAGCTTGGTAGTAACTAGCTACATTTACTCAAATGTACTTATTTGAGTAACCTTTTTGAAAAAAAAAAAAGTTTACTACACTGAACGTTTTATTTTTACTTGAGTAATTTTGTTATGAAGTATTTCTGCTCTTACTTAACTAAAATTTCTGGATTTTCTACCCACTGAATGGAAAACAAACACGTTTTGACCAAAAATTCACCAGACATAGATCTGCACTTTCTGTTAAAGTTTCATAAGAAAAAAAATCATTTTGCCTTATTTTGTTATTTTTTGGTCATTTATATGAATTTTTTTCATTTTGGTCTTTAAAATACCAAAATTTCCACTTAACTTTACATTTTGGTCCATTTAGTGATGCATTTTTTAAATATTAAATGATTGATAATTTGATCAGTTACTCAGTACTTTTTACCAAATACTTTTTTACTCTTACTGGAGTAATTTTCTGCCACTTTTTAATTTTGCTTAAATAAAAACACGTCTATCAACCTGCAGCATCACAGATTAGCTGCTGAATCTCTGCGAGGCTTAAACTGCAGGTGCACCATCTAATGCAAAGCTAATTAAATTAAGCTTCTGGTGAGATAACAGGATTAAAGTTAAAACAATTCAGATGCTTCTTCCAGTTGAAATTGATTTGTATCCAGAGGGAAAATCCACAGATAAATCTAACAGGTTTGGGAAAAACTCCTGCTAATTCGTTAACCCTGCTTCTGGTTAACAGTTAACCGTCTTTCATGCTTGATTTCATGGCGATTCCTGAGATGTATTTCTGACTCTGAGGTCAGGCAGAAGTGATGCAGGAACATCTCTGTTACACTGAAGCCTGACCGATTCTCTGCAGCTGCTGATTTATTGCTGAGCAACAAAAGAAAGGCTTCCTTTGTGTCCCGGGAATAAAAGCCAGGAATGTTGGACGCTCCATTAATTAGCCACTTTGTTGTGCTGTTGCATGGGGGTAGCAGTAATGATTAAGCTGCCCTGTAGTCACATTAACAGAGACTAAAGAGCAGTGCTGTAGTTTAATGGCTTGTCTCAGTTTAGCTTTTATTCCTAGGAGGTGTGCCCTACAATTTTACATAGCGGGGAAAAAGATCAGCATTCACAACTTTACCTGGGAGTGAAAATTAATTCAATTTAGGTCATTCTTGTCGATTGTAAGAGTGTAATTTTTATTAGTATTAATCATCTTTATTGCTGCAATCATTAGAATAAAACTAGACAAAGTAAAAGAAATTGCACAAATAATTTGTTGCATTACTGCAAGCAAAAACTACAAATAAGTAAATGTATTGATAAAACTAATGAAAACACAGCAATTAGACCAATAAAAACAATTTTATAACAGAAATGAAAGATTATAAAAAGTAGGTTTAACACCTGCTTAAAATTGTTTATTATTATTTTTATTATTTAGAAACAGTACTTTTAATCAGACGAGCGTGGTTCATCATATACCTCTGGAAAAAACTAAGAGCCCACTGCACTGAGCCCCGTTGAAAACCTGCTGGTTTTTCCACCAAACATCGATTCCTGAACTCTTCCTGATGTAAAACATTAGTATTTTTGTTTCTAAATTAATATGAACTTTTTCTTTTTTTGCATTATTTGAGCTCTGAAAGCACTGAATCTTTTTCCTTATTTTGACCATTTCTAATTTTCTGCAAATAAATACAAAATGTTTGCTTTGAATTTCAGAGACATGTTGTCAGCAGTTGATAGAATAAAAGAACAATGTTCATTTTACTCAAGCATAAACTATAAAAAGTAAAATCAGAGAAACTGAGCATTTTAAGTGGTCTCTTAATTTTATTCCAGAGCTGTATGTGTGTACGCATTATCCAGCATTAAAGAGAAACTTCTGTAATTTATCTGGACTATGTATAGTCAAATCAAAAGTCTTGATTATATGACATAAAAGAAGTTAAATATGTTGAATGGTGGGACAGTTGGTAGCTTCAAAGATACAAGTTTGTTTTTCTTTTCATTGAGTTTATAATTTCTCCCCATGCATGTGTGGTTTTTTCTGTCTAGCGTTCTATAACATTTTATATGACTTACTTTTAGAAAAACAAATCTAATTGTATCTTTTCATTGATTTACTTATTTCCCCACTGTGTTTCTTTTAAAGCTAAATGAAACCAAACTCCCAATAAAAAAGGTAGTTGTATAGGCTTTTATCTGACAGTAGGGGGCAGTAAAGATGCGCACATCTGAAATACAGGGCAGCACTAACTGTGGGACTGTAGTTGGAAATTAATACATCTCAGAAGAGTCTTCTTGCATGTTACATGTGCTGCAGTCTGTATCTGCATGTTGACAGACTTCTCTGTCGTCACGTCTCTGTTATGGAGACACAGCAGCCTCCTCCTCATCCTCCTCCTCCTCTTCCTCTGAGAGCTGCAGCTGTCATGGTCCTCAGGTTCTCTTAGCTTTATTTTGCTTTCATGTTTATTTTAGTGCTCTCATATTCGGGTTGTTTATCTACCTGTTCAGATTATCGATTCCACTGTTTCATTATTATTTCTTCTACTTTACCCAGTCACATAAATTCATCTGTTCTTTCTCAGACGCTTCTGTTTCTTCTTTTCTTTCTTCAAGTTGTGATTTTTTTTCCCGTTTTTGTCCTGCTTTGTGTTTGATTTTGATTTTCAATAGTTTAATTATTTATAATTTTCACAATTCCAATTCCAATGAATGATGTTTAAAACCCCTCAGAACTTGTCTTATTGTCTGATTTGATAGTTTTAATCCGTCCCTAGCGGGGTCGGGCCGGGTCGGCAGTCTGTCACAGAGACAAACAGGCCAAACAACCGTGCACACACACTCACACCTAGGGAGAATTTAGAGAGACCAATTAACCTAAGAGTCATGTCTTTGGACTGTGGGAGGAAGCCGGAGTACCTGGAGAGAACCCACCATGCACAGAGAGAACATGCAGACTGTGCAGAAAGACCCCAGGCTGGGAATCAAACCCAGGACCTTCTTGCAAGGCAACAGTGCTACCAACTGCGCCACTGTGTCAAATAGTTTTAATATTTTTCTTAAATAAACACTTCAATAAATACCAATAAATTTGAAAATAAAGTGATCAGGAGCAAATCAAACTTCTTTACATGACTGGTGTCCTAAAAAGCACCTTACAAATGGGAATGTTTCTCCAAGAATATTATTTGTTTTGGGGGGCTATAACTGCTGTGACACACGATTATCTAAAAAATAAGTAATATATAGTTATTATTGTCACTTTTACTGTCATAACAATAGTACCACAAAATAGTGTGATAAAACTTTAACTTTAATAAAAGATCAACAATAACAACTAGAATTTAAGAAATGTAATCAATCAAATTTTATCATTAATTTACAAAAACATTTTCTTACAACACTTAATACACATGGGTAAAAATGGATCAAAAAGAAAATATCTTGGCTCTTTATAATTACAAAATAAATGTTAATGGCTGTATAAATAAAATTAACAATATAAGATGCAGGTAATATATCATTCTCCTGGTTATAATTGTTTTCTTATAAAGTGTTTTGAATTGATTCATAATAAAAGATTTTTTCAACTCATCCAAAATGTTCCCTAATTTTACTCCAACCATCGAAATGTACATTTGTTTTAAAGTAGTACACACAGTTTTACTTTTAAAATCGTACTCCCTTCTGTTATCTCTCTCAGTTTTGTAATTAATTTTCTCTTTCTAGCTGTAAACATAACTATCAGCATTTTTTAAATTAACCAAATCCCTTTAGTTTCAAGATATTTAACTGAATAAACATTTTATTAGTATGTTGACTAATGTAGCATTTACTTTATATAAAATTATCTTTGTTTTGTGTCAGAAAGATTTTGATATAGAACAACAATTTCTCCTTAAAATGCACATGATGAGAACATTATTACTCAATATTTTGAAGGTTTTCCTTGTTTAAATCTTCTGACATTTGAAGTGAAAGTGAACATGAGATCACCAGAGCTTCCTGAGTCTTTTAAGAGGTTTGGAGAAAGATCCAAGAAAACTTACATCATATATAAAAGTATGTAGCCGAGAAGAGGATGACATCCAGAGCAGCTGCTAACATGCCTGTAGTCGTCCGCGCAGGTTTTCCCTGACAGCAGATTGCAAAATGCTAAAAGAATTCTGCAGAAACCCTGAAATGTCATCAGAAAATAATTCACTACTGCTGACATCAAAGTGTACGTTCCTTAACCAGTCTTTGTCAAACTGTGATCTCCTAGTGGTCTGTGACGTACTGCGTGTAAACAACCGTTTACAAGCTAGCTTACCAAAGTACTGGGTTAAAACCAGGTCACTAGAAAGAAAAGTGGAAGATACCGGAGAGAAGTTTCTCAGGGGCAGTTTCAAACCTTTTGTTTTTGAACTTTATAATATTCATAGCATGGCAGCGGTGTCAAACTCATTTTCGTTTTGGGCCAAATCCAGATCATCAATGCTCTTAAAGGGTCAGTTGTGCCAGAATGTATTGATAAACCCTGTTCACAAACTGTTAAAATATCAATGAATTATTAAAACTAAATAATATTATTGAACATCTTTTCAGACCCTCCAGGATTTCATGATTCTTTTTGTGATTTTTTGCAATAAAAATCAAAGTGTTTGTGGTTCTAATTTGGAAATATTTGAGCTTATCTATGACAGTAAATGTGACTTTTAATTACTCCCTATGTAGATCATGGACTATAATCTGACATCAATTAAAACTCAGGCTTAGTACAAGTAGGAAAGATTTTGAAAATTCTTCAGAAAAATCTGCAATAAAATCCCAACTATGTATTAAAAAAAGTGTGGGAATTTGTTGATGGAAATTTGTGACAATTCTCAATATACTGGAGGGACTGATTGATATAATTTGGCAGTAAACTGATAAAAACTCTACTGATTTGATTGATAACGTAACATTTAATCTCATTTAGTGTTTAGTCAAGAATCTAGAGGGCCACATAAAAAGCTACAATGGGCCGAATTTGGCTGTGTGGTGACGAGGCGGTGAGCAGCGCTGCGCCCCACGCTGACTAACTGCATCTTAACACCTCAAGTAAAATTATTTATGGCTGAAAGAAAATGTGTGTTTTTGCCAACGCAAATCAAGTCTATTTTTCTTGTATTATGCTTTTAAATTACAAATAGCCTGAAAATGTTATCAGTGCCACAACACTTGCAGTAAAGAACTTGTTTGATTTCCATGTTTCCTGTTATTGTGAAGCTTAGGATCCATACTTCCAGAATCTGTAAATAACTCAAAACGTCGTAGTTCATGGTTTCATCATGGCCTCACGTTTACAAAACAACGCGACCTTTTACATTAGGAAGAACATAAAGAGTTGAGGTTGAGATGTTATATGTACATCAGCAACATTTTGTTGCTCCCAGGCGTCATCCTAACCACACTTAGTTTTCCTGAAAGAACATTAATATAGTCTATAAATAAAACCTGTTTTTATAAGTGTTTTAACTGTTGCTTCTCATTGCAGAAGGAGCTTTAACCTATAAGAGCAGCAATTGAGACATTTTCCTCTAATACTTCAGAGTTTGGACAAAAAGATCAAAAGCAACAGATGAGATGAGGCTCTCAACCTGAATAGCTGTTTAAAAATATTTAAATGTTCTGTTAGTTTGCTGTTGCCGTCCTCACCGAACATAACAAGTGCAGTCAAACGCAGCCGCACAGAAATAAATCTTCCACTCATGAAGGGCGAAATTATTGTTGTTCTGCCCACATACTTACATAAATCACAGCCAGAATCAGGTTTACTGCCAAGTCACTTCATACACAGAAAAATGATTTTTTTTCCCCCTCTAATTGGAAATGAGAGAAAATCTGCAGAGAAAAAACTATTTCAAAACTATTCACACCCACTTGAACCTTTTTTTAAAACATTTAATCGTGTCACAATCACAAATGTGAATGATGTTTATGCATTTTGTGTGATAAACCAACACAAAGTTGTGCATAATTAAAATAAAGTCAAACGCAAGACTTTGACTAGGCCATCCTAACACATGAAAATGCTTTAATCTAAACTACTAAATTGTATTTGTGCATCTTCAGCAGCTTTTAACATATTTTCTTCCCTGAATTTAACTTTGCCCACTTTCCACTCAATGTTAGCCAGTGTACCCATTCCATGATACTGCCACCACCGTGTTTCAGAGTGAGTGAGGGGTATTTAGGGTTATCTGAACCAAAAATAGCATCAAGGCTGAAAAGTTGGTCCTATCCGAGATCCCAAAAAAGAAATTATTGTTACATTTCTGCATAATATCTGAAAAAAGAGCCAGAAAATATGTGATATCGCTTCCTAAATGAGACATTTTACTTGATAATCCATTACATTTATAGCAGACATATTATAATATTTCAAACTTACCCTGCAGGTCTTTGTTTCTTAATAAATCTCTTCTTCTTGAGATGAAGATCTTCCATCTTTGTCTTGCTTTTCTCCAGAGCGTGTGCAGTGGAAATCTCTTCCTCCCTCCCTTGGTGGTAAACTTACTGACCCTCTCTGCTGCAGCAGCTCAGCTCATCTCTGCACCGACTCTCTCTGTGGAGAAAATCAATAATCACGGGTCAAAACAGCCACCGAACGAAGGAGTAACACTATGAAAACCGTCAGGATCTGATGAGCATTCATCGATGGTCTTTTAAAACACTAAATAGTGTTTTAATCACCTATTTACACATTGAGAGGAGAATATCTTCTCTGAGGGGGATTTAGCGTGAATTTTTCTGAGAATCACTCTCTCACACAGACAGGAAATGTCTGATAAGCGTAATGTGAAGACAACAGTCCTCTTCTTTCCACAGAAGCTTCTCACCTCCAGCTCTAGCAGCAATCATCGTGAATGTGAGTATCTTTGGCTCCTCGCCTGCCGCTGCTCATGCTAAACTCAGTCTTCTTATCAGGTGTCAGATACCGCTGTGGTGTCTCTGAAGTCCTGTCTCCCCCTCCTATCCTCAACACAACACGAAAACAATAGAACAAAATCAGTAAAAGTAAATCCAGCAGCCATTGTACCCTCATTTTTTTATTCACCTACTTATTAGGAAATTGATTAAATATACAGAAGGAAAAGGGTCGAACACTTAAAACTGAAACTGGAAGATATATTTAACTTTAACCAAAATAAAACATTACAACCAAATAAAACGGAAATGAAAAACATTTACAACTTTACAACTCTGTAAAAATATTAATCATCTGATCGGAAATGATCAAGATCATTTAAATTCTTAAAAGATTAATTGCTTTTTGTGACAGACTTATTTGCACATTTTTTCTGTGGAACACATCTCCATATTAAAGAGGAAAAATTTGCCCACTTCCAATTTTTTTCCCCACAATATAATAAAAATAATTCCGCTCACATTCTATCTAAATGAAAGCAAACCCCACAGCATGATGCTCTCATCACCCTGCAGCAGAATGGGTGTGGATCTGTGATTGTTGTGCCATTCAATCTCCTAAGGTTAGATGTAAAAAAAAAAAAGAAGCGATAAATAGTTTTTGTCCTCACTTTTATCATTATCACATCAGTACTATAAAATATCATGATAAAACTTTAAGTCCTGTACATAATGCTTAGTTTATTGCTGAGCAGTTTTTAAAAATATGTCTTTTTTTGACCCACAACCACATTTGTCTCTGATTTGAAATGGAACCTTTTGCAGAATTTGACCTAAAACATCTGGACACAAACACTAATGTTTAGATGCCTTTAATTCAATTAAGGTTGAAAATCCTACATCACATAATGCTTTTATGAGATTACTGTTTAAAGTAAATTTATTCCAAATGATGTCGCTGAAGCCATTTCTGTTGTTTCAACTCAAACTGCCTCCTTCTTAAAGTTCGGAAAGCCCCCCGGCTGAAGCGTGGGAACGCGCTACATCAAAGCCGCTGGGTCAGTACCGGGATAAGTGAATGAAATGTTCAGATGCAACGTTGTCTCTTTGACATTATTGGCAATTAGCTGCTGATAAGTGGCAGGAAAGGCGGCAGACAGCGTGCGAATGTCACCACGGGGCTTACGGAGAGAGATACGACACTGCATGGTGAGCAGGGCAAGGTCACGGAGGTCATTCTGTCACACAAACACATCGGGACGCATCGAAAGTCGAAACATAAGTAATACGACCTGCAAATACAGCAAATAATTAACACAATTACATTTACACACGTTTCTAAACAGACTATTTAGAAGTTATGTTTTATATTTAGATGGTTAAAAAGCTCTGAAATGTCATGAACACACAATTTCTGGAAAAAAAAGCACATTTTTCAGATTTCTGAAATTCTGTTTGTAGTTTTCCACAAGCTATGGGGGACAAAACAAACATGACATGGAAGAAAGTGTTTATTTAGGTCAGGGATGTCCAAAGTGTAGCACGTGGGCCACTTGTGGCCCTATGAATGATTCAACAATGTAGCAAATTTACAATTAATTTGTCATTTTTACACACAAATCAAATCTTCTTAAAAATATTTATTCATTTAGGTACAAGACAATGTATTTTTTTATTTAACATTCTTTAAAGAAAAAAAACAGAGGACAATAAATCCCAAAAAAGTTTTAAAATATGTGCACCTGTCATTTAAAACAACAACTGTGCGAAACCCAGACAGTGTTTTACAGATTAATTTTCTACAAAAATGTGACAAATTAGCTTGATTATAATATTGTCTATTTAGTATATTATAGAAGACACAAAGCAACAAAAGTCTGAAGAGATAAATGTGGCCCTTGAGTGCTCTAAATTTGACACTGTTGGCACTAGTGGCAAAAGTTTAAATGCTACATGTGACGGAAAACTAGCACTGTAGCTAAAATGTTTAAGATTAAAGCAGGGGCGTCCAAACTTTATTAGGGCCAAAAGTGTCAAATTTAGAGCACTCAAGGGCCACATTTATTTCTTAAAGCCAAACAAAATCATCCAGAGGGCCACAAATGGCCCATGCGCCACACTGTGGACATCCCTGGATTAAAGAATGTACAACAATGTCCCAGTCAAAGTCTAGACCTAAATCCAAATGGTGAATCTGTGTGAAGATTTGAAAATTGGTATTCATAGATGCTTTCCATTCAATCTGACAGAGCTTGAAAATATCATGTTTTTACATTTTTTATCTTTAAAAAAAGTAAAGAAAACAAGGTATGTTTTCCAGATGGCTTTAATTCACCACTCAAAACATTTGTGTTGGTTTTTCACACAAAATCCCAAATAAAATACAGTTAATCCACAATGAATCATAACCTTGGCAGATTTAGATTTAAAGGTATTTTCATTCAACCAAGAAGGTTCTGACATGCTTCCCCCAAAACATAAGGAAACAACGTCAAGATTTGTGTAATGTTTAGGAAACAAACGTTTTCCTTTACATTTACAGTAAAATTCCATGTCAAGAACTGTTTACATCCTTCTTAATAAGCCAACTGAGAAGCATTTTTGGCATTACAGCATCAGACGCTGCTTTTATTTGCGTGTTTCCACTAGTTTTCTTGATGACTCACTTTCAGCTTCAAGCCTTTAAGGTCGGAAGGATCCTTTGCAATCACCCTAATCTTTAGCTTAGATTCAGCAAAAGTTCAAGTCCAGACTCTGCTGGGCCACCCAAAAGCACTGACGCTGCTTCCAGTCAGACAAAAACATTTTTGTAAACTTAAAAGATTACTTTAAACCTAAATCTTCCATTGGTAAAACGTAATTGTTGGCTTGAACACTTTGGCAAGTAAATCCCATTTAAACTGAATGACAAAGATGTTTAAAACGTGTGAGGAATCAGAAAACAATTACGATGCAGAATAAATGTTTTATCAAAGTGAAAAATGTGTCTGCAGCTTATAACGTTTTTTATATATTTGTTGATAATCTGTGATATAAAATTGAGCTTCTCTGCTTTCTCCCAGTGCTAACAAGAAACAACCAATCAGAGCCAGGAGGCGAGCCTTAGCGCTGTCCATCATTCTCTGTTGATCTATTCTGTTAGTTTGTAACCATTTTGTCTATGTAGTATTATTTATTTGTTGGCTCTTTAGATCAGTATTGAACAGGTACATGAATATTATAACATGGTATTAATTATAAGTAATAAAGATAATAAGTGTTACTCCTTCCTACTCTTTTTTAAGCAGAAAAGTAGAGGTAAGAATTTTTGTTCTTGGTTATATTTGCACGTGTTTTATCTGTCCTACTGATTGCTTGTTGTCTTTACATCATAAAAACACAAAAATCAGCAACTGAAACTTTACATTTTGCCAAGTGACGTCGTTACTCATCACAATGTTGATTGTTTCATTTATAATGTTTCAAAAGCGACTAAAGATTTAAAGGAACTCAGTGTTTCAGCTGCTTTACAATTTTCTGAAAGTTGGTTCCAGATTTATGGTGCATAGAAGCTGAATGCTTACTCTTTAATTTAGTAGATTTAGCAGCTAAGGACACAAATAACATCAGCTTCATAGTCACTCAGCTTTTGTTTTAAAATGTGTAACTTTTAAAGACTGAGATTTGCACACTGTTTTATAGAAAAAGTGGAGTTAGATAGGCAAAGAAATCCATGTTTGCGTCCAATGTTTAACTCAAAAATGCTAATTACACTGAAAAATCTGCAAATCTTACTAAGAATTTTTGGTTTTGTTTCTAGTTCAAATATCCTAGTTCACTTGAAATAAGATAAAACCAACTTAAAAGTGACTTTTCAGCAAGATATAGGAGCCTATTTATAGTTAATAATTCCTTATTAATGATGAAAATGTTCTTGTTGCATTGGCAGATTATTTCACTTGGCAAGAATGTCATCTTTTAATTGAAATAATCTGCCAAAGGAGTTAGTATTTTTTTCATCAATATTAAGAAATTATTGACTTAAAACCAGCTCTTATATCTTGTTGAAAACATTACTTGTAAGTTGGTTTTGTCTTATTTCAAATGAACTAATATATTTGCACTAGAGACCAAAACCTGGTAAGAGTTTGTGTTTTTGCAGTGAGCACAATGGAAACAAAATACCATCCCGTTATTGCTCACTTAGATTAAGAGTTTAAATTCTCATTAAAAGCTGCCTGTGGAGGGCAACAAAGTCCGCATGGCCTCATATTTAAACATGTACCTTCCTGCTTTTCTTTTCATAAAGTAAAGAAAAAAATAGTGAGGAAGCTCTCAGGAAGGAGATTTTGAAAGGTCTTTCACAGACGAATGCAGGATGTTTCATTGGGAAAGACGAATGGAATGTAATCTTGCATGTATGGATCTGTGAATAAGCATCAGGTCACTTCCTTTAAGATCAGAGACAAAGTTGCTCAGCGAATTCAAAAAGGATCGAGAATGAGCAAGAAACAACACAAATATTTTCCCCCAGCATGCATGAAGCAGAAATCATGAGGAAATTTCTCCCCACCTTTGAAGCGTCGTCAAGGGGGAACTATTTATACAGCCATGGCTTGTTGTCTTGGACGTGCACGCCTTGCGTAGATCCCCACTGTACACAGGCATATAAACACGGCCTGAGCTCACAACACAAGGCTCCTTATCGACAGGAACCCAAAGTTCCTCCGGTGGAAATGTCTTTGTTCCCCCTCGGCTGCCACACAATGAGCGCGACTCTCTGGAGTCTGCCGAAGGCGCTGCGAGCGAAGGCCCTCGCTCATTCCACGCATAGCACAGCAAATGGACTGACCTTGGCTATTAAAATTGCTCTCCATTGAAACATGCTTGCGTACAGTCACCTTGGCACAGGAGAACAGGCGCTTGTTCGCAGCAAAACATGTTTAGTTAAAACTGCAGTGAAGAAAACAAATGGAAACAATGTGTGTTTATCTGTTATTAACAAGGATCTTTTACTTTTTTTACTGCTGGTAATTTAACAATGTCAGTCAACAGGAAGGTCAACAATGAAGGGAATAACCATCATAAAGAGCTTAGGAATAGGGACAGAAATACAACTGTGCAGGGAAGTTAGCACATAATTATCATTTGCATCATACTGTTCAGTGATTCCCAGCAAACTATATTCATGATGGTATTGACCCTTTGCAACTACGTCACTTAATCATTCGAGGCGCCATGATGGACGGCGGAAGTGAGGGACGGGAGTATTGAACAGAGCGAATGAAAATGTTTTCCAAAGTTGTTTTTGCCAGTTTATTCATGGCTTCTACTTGTTAGCATCGAGCTAATTTGTCTGTGAACGTAACACACCTGGTTGGGGCTCACAGACGGAGGTATTTACAGAAGTTGGAAAAAGCTAGCTTAGAAACCGTCTCATATCTCCTCCCTCCTGACGTGCTGATCTAATCACGTGGTTTGCTTGAATTCACACCACATTATTTATGTCACTGTGTCATAAACAGCGTTTCCCCTAAAAACCGGAGCAGCCTTAAAAACGTACAAAAGACAAGATGCTAACCATTTCTTTCGAACATGCTAGGCTACATGACAGTGCGGCACTGTCTCCATGGTTACCAATGACTAGACTACATTCTCCATAACGCGATATTCGACATTTTTCTAACCATACTTACTTTTAAAGTAAATGAACGTTGATCTTTTTACCTTGTAAAAAGTCTTCGCTGCAATCCGAGGTTACACCGAGGGCTGACAGTCATGATAGACGGTTGTTATCCACCGCCGTTGTATCTTTCCTCATTAAAAGTTATAAAATAAAATGACACGTTGGGTTTCTATCCTTGATTGTGTATGCAGCAGACAGTGCAGCACCCTGTGACCATTTTAAAGCAAACTTAACTAAATAGATGCGATATCTATGGAAGCCCGTTTCCGCCACTCTGTAAAAAAAAAAAAAAAAAAATTATCTCATTATAATGAGATAGTATCTCATTATTTTGAGATACTATCTCATTATAATGAGATACTATCTCATTATAATGAGATAGTATCTCATTATTTTGAGATACTATCTCATTATTTTGAGATACTATCTCATTATTTTGAGATAGTATCTCATTATAATGAGATACTATCTCATTATTTTGAGATACTATCTCATTATTTTGAGATAGTATCTCATTATAATGAGATACTATCTCATTATTTTGAGATAGTATCTCATTATAATGAGATAGTCTACACAGGTTCGGGACATTTGGAAAGACTGTGGAGGTCGAACCCCCATTTCGAATTGGTTCAGTCCACCTGTAGCGGTTTGACTGTACCGTCAGTCGCGCCTGCCGCCTGCAAGCGCCCAGCTAAACATAGCTGTTTACAACGGTAAGAAATGTGGTTTTGTTAATTTAAGTTAAGTCTGTACGCTAGCATAGTATAAAGTCATCAATTTGGCATACTGACGACGGTAGCTATTCTTGAAGATAGCTTAAGAAGATGCATTCATATCTTTGAAGCTAACGTTTTCTGTTTCTTTACTTCGTCAGTCCACAACTGACTTTCCGGTAACTGTAGTTAATATCGAAGGATTACGTGGTACGTTTATTTGCTGTAATGACACATGTTCAGTCTACCACAAAATCGTGGTGTAATAACTTGTGAGTAGTTCGTAGATGCTGCATCTCGCTCCCAAACCACGGCGACACCAAAACAATACCTCTAAGCCTATGTATATATGTTTTTTAAAGTTAAACTAAAATATGTCATGGTATTTTATGTCACGTTCTCTCTGTGTCTCTCTCTCTTTTATTAATATTAAATTCTAAATAATTTATTTAACTGCACCCCAAGCAAAGAAATGTAAATAGGCTATATACAGTATATATATATATATATATATATTTTTTTTTTTTTGTATGTCTGCAAATCTTTTTTATTGATTTAATCAGTAAGTTCAAGTAACCATCAAAACCAAATGTGCTTGCTTTTGTACAGTGCAGGTTGTTTCAGAAAGACAGAAGACTTGATGGTGTGGAGCGCCTGCAGTTTCACTGGCCTTGTCTGATCACACAAGAGGTATATGTGAGTTCTCTGCCATAGCGTGTTTCTCCAGTTCTCTATTGAAAGACCTCTATGCTTCACAGATGGCTTAATTTTCTGCTAAAGATTAGCAGTAGAAAATTTATTGTTACTACCAATAAATGCTTTCTTATCTTTTCTGTGAATTTAAAGAGGTTTCTCAAGATGTGTCCATTTTAAAAGTAAAACTACTGTATATGCATACATTTGTCTGTACGCTAGCATAGTATAAAGTCATCAATTTGGCATGAAATAACTGTGGTAATAGTTATTATAAAACAAAAGTTTAAAAGATGCTAAATATTTTTTGTGAAAGAATTTATTTGTGACGTTGAAATAGTTTGAGTTTAGCCTTAGTAAAATCATTTGATGAAAAAACATAGTGCTTAAAGACATTATGAATGTCCCAGTCCAGGGTCTTTCTGAATGGAGTTTGCATGTTCTCTCTGTGCATGGTGGATTCTCTCTGGGTACTCTGGCTTCCTCCCACAGTCCTAAAACATGACTGTCAGGTTAATTGGTCTCTCTAAATTCTCCTTAGGTGTGAGTGTGTGTGTGCATGGTTGTTTGTCCTGTCTGTCTCTGTGTTGCCCTGCGACAGACTGGCAACCTGTCCAGGGTGACCCCGCCTCTTGCCCGGAACGTTAGCTAGAGATAGGCACCAGCACCTCCCAACCCCATTAGGCACCAGGATGTTAGAAAATGGATGGATGGAGGGATGGCATTATGAATGACTATATTATGATTAGTTTTTTAGGTAAAATTATAATTTGTAGTATGACTTGCTTTACATTTTATTGGAAACATATGATGATGGTCTTGTGTATTTTCTCTTCCAGTGTATGATCACAGAATGGATGACCTGAGTGATTTCCTGAGGCAAAGGAATATTCCAGAGGAAACTATCGAGACCATGCTGAGAGAGAAGGTACTAAATCAGTATTTCAAAAACTACAGTTTTTTTTAAAGCATGTGTCTAGCAATGTTATCTAATTTAATTCAAATAATTTGCATGCAATTCTAGTTCCATTTTTGTAGTTTTAAAGAAATTATTTTTTATTGTCCTTGTTTAGATTGATACCAACGTCATCCAGCTCATGACAGATGAAGAGCTAAAGAATTATTTGCCATCATATGGAGACCGCATAGCCCTATCAGGATACTGTAAAAGGAAGGAAAATGGCCCCCCCAAGCAGTCGCAAATCAAAACTGTTTGAGCGCCTGAAATCAAAGCTGGGTAAAAGAAAAACTGCTCATGAAGATGGCTGTGGTATGGAAAAAGAAGAGCAATCTGAAACAACTGTAAAGAAGAATGCTCTGAAGTCAAAGAGAAAAATAGAAATAGGCTGGCTGCTTTATGATGAAGAACAACAGGCTTTTAAACAAGTAAGAGCAAGAAGAGGTGGTGGAACAAGGAAGGTCGATGTATCAAAGGATGCTAAAAAAAGTGAGATAATCCAGATGGCTATTGGCCTCTTCTTTCCAAATGGAAGAAATAGAGAAGGGTCCGTAGCAGATTTTGAAATGGATCTAAAAGATTATCAGGAAGTGGCAATTGATGACAAAATCACTGTTGGACAAATGTTTCATGTTACAAAACTGACTATTCTCAGGTTTTACCTGACCACCCATAAAAAGAAGGCTAACCAGTCAGTCAGTCAAGATGAAGTTTTGTCTTCATCATTTTTTCAGGATCAAGACAGTTCTCTGAGTCAGCCCTCCTCTTCATCTGCTGTAAATGTTGCAGTGACCAGCCAATCTACAATATCCACAGAAGTAACTTCTGACTTCCTATTTGTTGGAAACATAACAAATCATGAGAATATTAACTTTTCACTTCATTCTACAGAGCTTAGGGAGGAGGATTTGGATAGCAGTAACATAGTGTTTCTAGGACCGTTTTCTGACAGTGAGCCACAGATTTTGGATGATACTTTGCCAATATCCCCTCAATCCACATCATCCTCCAAGGCAGTGAAGAAGATACTGATAGTTCACAGAGGACAGGTACTTCCTGAGCTCATAGCACATTTCTGTGATGATGGACTTTTAGATAGAGATTTCAAAATCCAGCTTGTACTGCCAGATGGAACACCTGAGATGGGTTATGATGACGGAGGAGTCGTTAGAGACTGTCTTTCTGAATTCTGGAAAGATTTCTATGACCAGTGTACTACAGGAAACACTTATAAAGTGCCTTTTCTGAGACATGATTATGGACAGCAGCAGTGGGAGAGTGTAGGCCGAATAATTGCTTTTGGATGGACAAGAGAGAAATATCTTCCTATGAAGATTGCACCTGTCATACTAGAGCAAGCAGCCTTTGGACAGGTTAAAAGTGAGGTGGTGGAGAATTTCCTTAAGTGCATGTCTGAATCTGAGCGCTTTGTGTTTCAGTCATGGCAGTCAGACTTCAGCAGTGTTGACAAAGAGGAATTGATAGAGATTCTTGATAACCGCAGTTGCAGACGAATGCCCACTGCCAGCAATGTAAACGAAATCCTCCAGGAGCTTGCACACAAAACACTTGTCCAAGAGCCTGCTTACGTTATTGAACAGTGGGCCAAAACACTCAGTATCATCGGGAGCAGCTTCCAGGACCTTTCTTCAGTGTATGAAAACTTGCGACCAAATGCAAGAAAAGTTTTGAAGTCCATTGTATTTCCTGAGGAAATGAATGTTCATCAGAAGGACATTCAAAAGTACGTTAGCACGTATATCAGGAATGCAGATTTGCAGCATCTGTCCTTGTTTCTAAGGTTCTGCACAGGTTCAGACCTGTTCCTGGATAAGAAAATTCTTATTGATTTCACAAAGATTCAAGGGTTTCTCAGAAGACCTGTGGCTCACACATGTGGCTGTGTCCTTGAGCTGTCAATCTATTATGATAGCTATCCAGATTTCAGTGCTGAAATGAACAAGGTTTTGGAGTCTAATGTATGGGTCATGGACATTATTTAGTTTTGAAAGTGGTGGAGGTAGAGGGTGGAGTTCCACAGTTGTGGAACTCAGAAAAAAAAGGATTTAAGGTGGCTATTTAAAGTAACAAGTTGCCTATCAAGATCTAAGTAGATGTTTTAAGGATTTTCCCCAAAATTTCCTTGTCAGGGTTTAAGGTTTTAGAGATAACATTTTACCTGAGTAATTTCCAAACTTTCTCCAGATGTAATAAAACGGGATCAACTGTTTGTGATAGGTAAATGTTGGTTTGTGCAGCACAGCTGTTGGTTTGTTTAAGGGTAGGTTGTCAAAACTCAACAAGGGAGATATTCTACCACACATGCACAAGTTCTGCATATCTGTTAACTGTCAGGGGAGCAGTCAAAATTCTATCTCTGGAAAGCCATGATGCCAGACAACAAAATGCAGCTGACTTTTGTTATGCCATAATTAACATGTTAATTGTTAGCTGACATAATAAATCATAAGAGGTAAAGTGAAAATTACTGTAGGAAGTATTTAGAAGTTCACAGCCAAAATAAACAAAAATAGGAACTGTTTATTGTTATTGTATCTTTTTATGAGACACAACTATGTTGACAGTTGTACTTGTTACATTGCATCCATATTCATAATAAAATCGTTTTCTAATTTCTTTTTCTTTTTTGCACATTGGATTTCTTTTGTGGAAGGTTATGAAAAGAGTCTTTTTGTTTTACTGGACACAACTTGGTAAATTCCTTTATCTTAAACTTATTAAATGCACTATACACCAAGGCAAATTTTTTTTAAGCATTTGTGATTTATTTTTGGGGATGTCAAAGTAATGGATTGTTCTTTGTTGACAGAATACAAAATAAATACATTTTGAATAAAGTGTAGAGTCTGTTTATGATTTGCTGTTGCACTGTAAATAAATTGATTGGCCATAATACTGAAAAACATGTATATGTCAAGAGTAAGGACAACATTTGTACTCTTATCAAATTAATACCAACTGCAAACAATAGCATATTGGTTATCTGTTACTAATAACATGATTAAAACATTGCTTCTACATGTAATACTCCTGTCCATATATCAACAGTTTCCCTGAACAAGTAAGGCTAAGAAAACAGAGAGCCTGCAAATGTTGGTACTATTTAGTACTGTTTTGAACAGGAGGCTAGTATTTTCCATAAATAAGTAAGATTAAACACATAGAAATTAATAAATTGACCTTGACCACAACATTGAAGGAAACTAAAATGTTTAGTCTTTTTAGGTAAACCATAGAAACAAATTGTAACTCAGTCATGCATTGTAGTTTTACAATCAGTGTTTACAGAGGACATATAGACATATTATCTGACTTGTTAGATGTTTTGTGGACCTGGGTAACTTAGAGAAACTATTCCCTCAGCCCGTCACTGATCATTTGACGGAGTCTTACATAAAGATTAGTAATTTCATACACATCATCTGTCATTACCAGTCTGTGCTCAGTCATGAGTTCAGTGCATAAGTGAAATACATCAACATCACAGGGAAAGTCCTTGAAACGACATTCTTCTATACATATTTCCAGCTTTGTTAGATTAGCAGACTGTAAAAAGTTTGGAACCCCATACAGGTTGGGAACACCATGCATTAATGTGGGACGACCAGGAGGAGCCCGAGGATTATTTGTAGATCGTATACGATGGTCATTCCATGTATGGACAACTTGATCCAGCTCCACCTGTTTGATAAAAAAAAAAAAGGGAAAAAAATAAGAAAATAGTTGTTAGAAAACAAATTCATGCTTTTGTATTATTTGTAACTTATTTCAAATTTGTGTGCTGAAAGCAAGAAGTAAATTTATAGTACCTGTATTGTTTGTAGGAAGCAAAACTGGATCAGTGATTTGTCCAGAAAGCTGTCAACAAAATAGCCATCGGCTTTCAGCTGGTCGAAATGGTCCATCCAAAACTGGGCACATTCACTTCTTAAAGTGCACCACCATCGCTCTATCCTTTGATTTCTTGTACTCGGACCGAGAATAACAGATTCAAAACCATTTTCATTCTCGGTGTTGTGCAGAAATCTTTGCATCGCTGCCACATAAGTGTTCTCTGTGCCATGATCCATTCGTATCTTTTGTGGAAATCCATTATACTCCATCACAGCATCAATGAAATAGCCAGCAATAATGTGAGGGTCACTATTAGTCTTATTAGCTTCTAGCCAGATCATTTTCCTCGAAAAGCCATCTATGCATCCATTAATACATATCCCATAAGGCTTTAATTTGTCATACCCATCGATGTGCCAGACATAGTTTGGTCCCCGACTGACATATAAGCGTCGTCTCAAGCGATTTTGTGCACGCAGGTCAACCCCGTTGGGATCCAATAGGCGCATCAAAAGATGTACTGTTTCCCTGTCTGTGACTATGCCAGCCATCCAACATTTCTGGTGCATCCACCTGTAGCCGTGCTGTCTCCCAGATCCATTTAGTTGTTGCTCAATAAAAGAGGCCACTTCTGCAACATCTGTCTTATTTTTTCTACGCCAAAGGCGCTTCTTTTGCAGTCTTCTCTCCAGCGTCCGGAGACTTAATTTAACATTATGGGTTTCTTCCAAAACTCGCAAGATTTCAAGATTAGTAAAACCACTTCTGAAGTATTGCTCAATGATATTATCAATATCCATTTCTTTCTATCAAGTTGAGCATATCTCAAGCTATAGGGCCAACTCAAGTTATCTCATTATAATGAGATAGTATCTCAAAATAATGAGATAGTATCTCAAAATAATGAGATAGTATCTCATTATTTTGAGATAGTATCTCAAAATAATGAGATAGTATCTCATTATAATGAGATGCTATCTCAAAATAATGAGATACTATCTCATTATAATGAGATAGTATCTCATTATAATGAGATAGTATCTCAAAATAATGAGATACTATCTCATTATAATGAGATAGTATCTCAAAATAATGAGATACTATCTCATTATAATGAGATAGTATCTCATTATAATGAGATAGTATCTCAAAATAATGAGATACTATCTCATTATAATGAGATACTATCTCATTATAATGAGATAGTATCTCAAAATAATGAGATACTATCTCATTATAATGAGATAATTTTATTTTTTTTTTTTTACAGAGTGGCGGAATTTTTTTTTTTTTTTTTTTACAGAGTGGCGGAAACGGGCTTCCATAGATATCAGGATACCAGATGTCTGTTTTTATCCTAGCTTTTAAGGAGCGCTTTGGTTGTTTTGACGTCCAACATGGCGGAGCAGGCGGAGTTCTGGAGAGCGTGACGTCACTTGCAAAGGGTCAGTACTGCGAAAATACAAACTCTTACCAACAATTTTTGTCTGGTTTTTAGTGTAAATATCTTAGTACGCTTTAATAATACAAACTAATCGTTGAAGTACCTTTTCAGCATGATACATTAGCTTGCTGCTTAAAGTCAATAATTGCAATATTGACTTAAAATATACCAGTTTATAGAGTGTTACTTCACTTATAACATGGGGAAGATGTGTTATTGTAAGTGAAATAATGTGCTAGTGGAACTAGTACTTTTTAAAATCAAAATTCATAAATTAATTTCTTTAAACAAGCTATTCCTTGCTGAAAAGTTAATTGCAAGTTAGTTTTGTCTTATTTCAAGAGCACTAAGATATTTGCAGCAAAAACTAGATTTGATGTTTTTTCAGAGTATTGCAAACAGATCTTGTATGACTGAACATTTACACTTTTACCACCCTGTGAGCGGTTTTCAAGATGCTCCATCTTTATGACAGATTGAGCCTCTCAGACCCAGAGGGAAGTAAAACCTACTTCGTGCTGCAGAGTATCAGCAAAGGGTGGAGACAAACACGCTCACACAGTGAATCTCCCTAATGACTCGCCTCACGGCAGCAGTCAGTCGGAGCGGCACAGAGGGCGAAATCCTGTTACAGCTGGCTTTTCATGATGCCTTTAACCGTATTACCCACACCCCTCTCAAGTCTAGATCCAATTTCCCATCAAATGAGATGGCCCACACAGTGACGCTGTAACACGGCTGGCTGCCTCTAACGTTGTAAAAAGAAAACAAAGTATGTTTTTCTCCTCGGTGCATCTCCAGTGGCTGGGCTCTCTGTGTAGATTGGAGCAGGAACTCAGTCAGACAGACAAGGGTCTCAAGGAAAGGCAGGGAGAGAGTGGATATATCCCTTGACTCCTGTTTGTTTTGCTTTCAATATCATAACTAACTATGGGATCAACTGTCCTGTTCAGTTAGCTCAGAAACTGTACTACAGTATTTGATTCATATTATCTATGACAGCTAGTAATTAGCTAGATAAATGATCATCCAGATATTAAGTTGAAGATTGATGTTTATTCTCATTGAGCAACACACAGTAAGACAGGGATGTACAAAGTGTGGATGATTTTGTTTGGCCCCTCTCTCCACAATTCAACACTGTAGTGAATTTATGATTAATTAATCATTTTTACAGTCAAATTAAATCTTCTTAAGTAGGTATAAGACAACGTGTTTAGTTTTTTTTAAATTTTTTTATCTAACATTGTTTAAAGAAGAAAAAAAAAACAGCGGACAATAAATCCCAAATAAGTTTGAAAGTATATGTGTAACAGGGTTTTATTTTAATAATATCATAGATGTGAAGTTTGTCCAAATGTGTTTATTTATTTCTTGGCTTTATTTAGTTTTGTCAACAAGTTATTTCTCCAGATATTTGTTGGTGTTTTAAGTTCCGTTATGCTGCGCTTGACAGTTGGTGGTTACCATAGCAACCAGTAACCGCCAGCTCCGCCCCCTTTTTCCTGTTGCCGTTCGTAACCGTGGTAGGATCAGCTCTGTGTTTTCTTTACAAATATTATATATAAATATTTTAACATATACCTTTAACTAATTTCATCTTATACAGTTTTTCATAAATAATTTTGCCATATTTTGTACACTTTTTTTTAACTGTTATTATTATTAATGTTGTGCATTTTAGCTATGTTTAATTTTACAAATGTTAACTGTTGCCAACTGCTCATTCAGAGTCAATGGTCTGTATGTTTAGCATTATTTCTTTAAAAAAGGTACATGTCATAGAATCAGCCTAATAATAATAATAAGATGTAAATCTGCTGACTAATTATTAAATTAAAGGGATAATACTTTTTTAAAAAAAAGGTTTGACACTAAGTACAGGTTTTCCGTTTTGAGAAAAAACTACACTGCAAAAACAGAAATTGTTACCAAGTATTTTTGATCTGGTTTCTAGTGCAAATATCTTATTCCACTTGAAATAAGACAAAACTAACTTACAAATAATTTTCAGCGAAAATAGGAGCTCATTTTTTGAGTCAATATGCCCTTAATATTGATAAAACATTCTACTTACATTGGCACATTTTTTAACTTATAACCTGAGAAAATGTCTTGTTTTAAGTGAAATAATGTGCCAATGGAGCAAGTGTTTTTTTAACCAACAATCAAAAAACATTGACTTAAAAGAAGCTCCAATATCTTGATGAAAACTTACTTGTAGGTTTGTTTTGTCCCATTTCATGTGTACTAAGATATTTGCACTAGAAACAACACACACAAAAAATTGGTAATATTTTGTGTTTTCGCATTCTAGTTTTCCTCAAAATGGAAAACTTTAGGTAATTACCGTCAAACTGTTTTCAGATATTTTCAAAAGAAACAACACAAAAATACTTGGTAAGATTTTGTGATTTTGCCATGTAAAAATATAGATATTTAAAACGAGAAAGGACAAATACTAATCTATTGTTGAAATAATTAATCTTCTCCCACCCTCACCATCAATTAATGAAAAATAGGACAGAGGCTGTTTTAGCTGCAGCCACATGTTCTTCTGCAAGATAAAGCATCCGCCTTGTTAAGTCATCTGCCACACTGGGCATCCATCCAGGCGGCACATCCATCCACTTGCTATTCCCAGCTGTGCCCTCATTCGCTCCCTGCCAGCTTCCGAGTCCTTGCATGACCTAAAAAGAATTCATTTAACAGATTTCTTACTGGCCTTCTTGTACTTCCACTATCAGTGCACCTCTACATTTTATTCATTAAAATTTTTCTTTGCAATAGTGCATCTGAAACTTTAAGTTAAACCAGATTGATGGATGACTTTGCAGCTTTTCTACATCAAGGTTTGAAAGTACAGTTGCATCATTAAACATATAAAGCCCTTACAGCGTGACGTCGTCCCCATCTCCCTGCTGGAGGGCAAAAAGCTGCTTGCTAACGATGACTAGCATTGGTTTTAGCTGTTAAGTTGTCAATGTAACGCGCTAAATCTTAAATGCACACCTGATATATATACAAAAAAGGGACGCAATTCATTCAACTTGAAAACAAGGTCAGTAAAAAGTTTTAAGAAAAAAAATAGCAAGGGAGAGGGAAGTAGTTCAATTATGCTAGCTTGAGTTTGACAACGTAACATGTAGATTTGCTTTAAATGTTTTGGTTCATTTAAAAAATAAAACCTACACACTAACTCTGACAAATCATCAGTAGAGCAGGTGTTTAAATTAGCTAATCAACCGCTGCTGTGTTAGCTTAGCTAATAGCAACGGTAGCTAATCTACCACAGCGATCACTTATTAATATTCACAAAATAAACATCAAGCCTGAAAACATAAAACTGTAACGGACTGAATGTTCTGTTTTTTGTGTGGGAAATGTTTGTTTTTTTGGCGTTGACTCCTGAAACATATAATAGCGTCAATGTCAGTTGCTATGACAACGAGTGGCCAACACAGACAGCGAGAAAAAATGGTTTTGAGTTTAGAGTTTTTTCTATGTTATTTTTCCCTTTGCTGTGGTGCACTGCACTAAATTAATAATACCTACATATCAATTAGTTATGGAAATGGTTCTAACAGCTATAATGGACGGCATGTAAAAGGATTAATTTTTTGCCCTCCAACGTTGAGCGCATGATTGAAATTTCAATTTACATACAGGGGGTCCATATATTAGAGGTGAGTGGTAACTGATAATGTTTTCATTGAGGGAACGTAACTGATTGATCCAAGATGAAGCTGACCTCTAATCAGCGACTCAAAGTCAAAAATCTCAAGTGTCGAATTGACAGGTTTGATTAACTAGTTTCTGATTAATTGATTTTCTGTTGTCCTCTGGAGAGCCTTTGGTTTACCGCTTTCCATTAACTCAGGAAGGACACAGAAATAAAATCAGCTTCACCGTCACTCAGCAGTTGTTTTAAAACGTGTAACGTTTAAAGATTAAGATTTGCACACTGTTTTATGAGGAAAAGTACAGTTAGATAGGCAAAAATCAATGTTTGTGTCCAATGTTCAACTCAAAAATGCAAATTACATTGCAAAAACAGAAAATCTTACAAGTGTTTCTGCTTTAGTTTCTAGTGCAAATATCTTAGTGCACTTGAAATAAGACAGAACTAACTTACAAGTAACTTTTCAGCTAAATATGAGCTTGTTTTAAGTCAATAATTCCATAATATTGATGAAAAAGTACTATTTAGATTGGCAGATTATTTCACTTATAACAAGACATTTTTGCCATGTTATAAGTGAAATAATCTGCCAGTGGAACAATAACTTTTTCATCATTAATAAGAAATTATTAACTATAAATAACCACCTGTAGCTTGCTGTAAAGTAACTTTTAAGTTATGTTTGTCCTGTTTCAAGTGTAGAAGTCAAGACCAAAAATGCTTGGTGAGATTTTGTGTTTTTACAGTGTAAATGTAGAACTTAAGAATTAGAAATCACAAACAAACTTGAACACTATTGAAAAAGATATTTTGACAAATATTTCACAGGATGGAAGTTTTATCTCAGTTTCTTTTGTATTTTATTTTTGTTGACTTGAATCCAAGATTCTCTAACATGACCTTTAATCTACTGATTTTGCTAAAACAAATATAAAACAAACACTGCCCATGTAGATACATTAAGTCAACTCTGCATTGACGTAATAATGTATTTTTACACTTTTAGAAAAGGTCTATAATTCCTGCACAGCAAAAAGAACCAGTTATTAAAGCTTGATGGTACATGGGTCCATGGGTGCAAGGGTAAATACAACCATTCATCAAGTTTAGGGTCAATTATGTTTTTATCTCTCTTTCCTTGCTTGCTACGTTACGCAAGTATTTTTTGCAGGTGATTTTAATCTCTGTTGGATCTTGTTTTGGAGCATAAAAGGGAAAAGGAATGGTTGGACACAAAGTCCCCAATTAAGTCTATTGAGGAGAAGCAGGTTGCTTTTTGCACATAAAATTTTACTTTCCTGTCTTGACAGTTTTTACGCCTCCTTTAAGCAGTTTTTGATGATCCCATAATAATCTGAGATGCCTCATACCATATACACTATAAATTGGTGCACAAGAAGAAGAGAAAACATTGTGAGATAACATGGAAATACATGAGTATTCACCAAGCTGCTACATGCTTCAGCTGGGATGGGTTTTTGCTAATAATTATGGACTTTTTATGACTTCAGTGGAGAAGGGTGCTTCTGTAAAACCCCTTTCTTCCCCCTAACTAAGAGGCAGATCAGGGCAATTATGGCGATGCTTTACATGCTTTTTCCTTTTCTTCAGAACATTACATCTGCAGCACTGTCTACGGCTCATCAATACTTACCTTAGCTCAAGGCAACATATTTCTAAGACGTGCCCAAACCGAGCCAGGCAGGAATGTGTGATATTTCAAAGTCATGCATTCATTATTTCTTTATTCACGCTAAACCGAGTGAGCCATGGATGAGTCATACAGGAGTGCCAACATAAAAAGATAAGCTAATAGACGTAGGTGTGCATAAGACTGCTCACCTTTCCAACAACGAGGGATTTTTTTTCCATTGCAAAATCAAAACCTAAATGTTTCCTAACCAACTGCACTTTCTGTCAGAAGTTTACTTCCAGTCATAGCAGAGCAAGAAAGAGTTTTTTTCTTGCACAATGCACTGATAGCATTAGATATAATTGAAAAATAAAAGCTTGGTTCACAGATTTCGCTTTTTGTATAAGTTTTGTAATTAAAACAGGGTCAAAATCATTCCTACAGGTCGAAGTATATATTTTTTTGTGTGCCTTGAAAAAGTGCTTCCCCCACCACTTACATATTTATTGCTTTTATTTTTTTCATGCCTAAATGTTTTAAATCAAACAAATTTTAATAAAAACCAAAGATAACCGTAACAAAAAAACAGTCAAAATTAGATTGCAAGTGTGGGCAGCTGTGTTATTCTCTATTTGGAAATTGTGTCCAAGATTCAACTATTAAATGTTAATTTTGGAGTTAAGCAGAAAAATGTAAAGTCTTAACATGGTGATACCACCGCTGTGCAGTTGCCCAGGCAACAAAATTGAGCCTTAAATTCTGTTGAATCAGAAACTAACTTCAGCAGTGTGCATCATTAGAGGTCAAATCAGGGAGTTTTATCTTTTACTTGCTACTCCAGTTCGTTTGCCAAGAAAGTCCGGTTCGTTTGGGAATGTGAATCCGCAATCGAACACTGATGCGGACAATAAATGCGAACTGTGGTACACCTAAAAACCTAGGTCCCGGTTCAGGTGAAGTGAACTTACATGTGAACGCCAAGGAAACCGGAGACTATTCCAAAAGCAGAAAGTGGGCTATAGCACAGGGGATTCTGGGTAAACAACCAAAACATACATGTGAGTCTAATGCTATAAAGAGAAATGGCTTGTGGTATTTTACCAAAGACAAAAGAGAAATATGACAACGGTTAAAATCTGATGCTACTCAATTTCTGCTTACATATTGTGAATAAGGAAGTTGCACTCATGTCTTCTTCTGTGGTTTTCATGTCGTTTCCTTTAGTGGTTCTAGGTGCAGCGCCACCACAGGTGAGAGGGTGAAGTGGCTTTTCAAAGGGTTTGGATTGTTTGATACAGTGGAGATGAAAATGTGACAAATGTTGCGAGTTTGGTCCCAAATCAAACCGAGTCTACCGATCTATCAGGTGTGGAAACATCCTAAAAGCACAAATAGTGCAGTGAATCGGCTGACTTAACGCCTCTTTTATGTTCTCAGTCTACATTAAAAAATGCTAACATTTTATCAGGAACTTTGATTTAATCAAATTTAGTTGATTAAAATATAACCACATTTTTTTAAAGAACACTTTTCAAAATCCAGGTTGAACCATCCACCAAAACCTCGTTTTAAAGAAAAAACAAGAATCTGACGAAGTCAACTGAACCATGGCCTCAAATTCACCGAAGTCAATAAAAAAATAAACTACAGGAGAGCTGATGGTAAACAGAAACCTGTTGTTACCTTGAAACAGGAAGTACGGTAAATTCAATTTTAGAGAAAAAAAGGAAAACTAGTTTTATATTTAATCACAAATTCAAGTCAAGTACAAATACTGAAACCCGGATGTACACAAGACAAACAGCAACTTGCACACATTCATACCATACATTCTCCAAACTACCTAATATGGATGTTTGTGGATTGTGGTGGAGGAACTAGATTCCCCAAAGAAAACAAACATGCAAAGGCAGAACATGCAAACTCAATGCAAAAACAGCCAAGTTGAGGTTGAAACCCAGGACATTCTTGACAAGATGTAACTATGCAAACAACAGCACCAAAGTGCTCTTATCACAATTCATTTTGACTTTAGGCAAAGACAATGATTGCTAGGAAGATTGACTTTGAAATAATTAACTTATATTACAAAAAAATCTGTGTCAAGTTACTCAGTTAAGTTGACAGAACACATTTAAAGTCCCACAAGCAAAATATCTCCATCTGTCAAAGATTATTCCACATGTGATGGATGGATTTATGAAAATAGTGCCCTCAGCTAGAATCTAATATTATTAAAAGAGAAAGAGCAGCATATAACCAAACGTATGCGCACGCGGTGTCAAATAACATCTTGCAATTCAAATAAATAGATAATGATGGATTTTAAAAGATAACATCAATTAGGTTGTTGTTTTCCAGAAAGTGCTAGAGGTCTTGAGCAACAAATACATCATAATTGAAGTCAACACTTATGATGAAAAAGCAATTTTTGTGCATTTCTCTCATTAATGGTATACATGTATATTGTAATGAGTCACAATGGGGAAACTTTAACTCCTTCAGAATGAATTTTTATCTACAGAGAAAAAAATAAAAAATAAAAATCCGACTAATATTTATTCCACTTTAGCCTTGAAATAAAACCAAAAAAAAATTTTTTACAAGCAGTTCAAGAAAGTCTGAGAGATTACAGTCATAAAAAACATGAAAATAAAACATAAAACCAAAGCTAGTTTTTTTCTTTGCATGGTAACACTAAATAATTAAGCATTGGCTAATATATCAAATATATATTCTACAATTTAATGATGGAAAATACTGTCAAAATTTTAAATACTATACACTACTACTATACTATACACTATTATGAACTGAAATAAATATTTTTGATAGGAAATAAATCCTTACTCCTCCCATTCTCTATTTTCAGAGCAATGTTTGTCTTTTCTGATGTCATTGTTCACTAATAAACTAGTCAGTACCAAGAATCGTTCAAATGACAAAATCCCTGTTTTCTATTGGTCTAAACCCAGAATCACATCATATCCTTTCCACCGGACGTTGGGTCTGAAGGGGTTAAACTGCAGCTGCGCCAGTTACTCCACAGGTTGTTGCTAAGGTAACCGAGAGTTACTCAACAAGTAGTTGCTAGGTAACCAAAGAGTGAGTGAGTTAGTTAGTTAATGCCACCAGCCTTTCTTCTACCTAAATCCATTAAACTGGAGAAATTGTACAGTGAGTTTCAATTGTATTATCTATTGATATTGATCATGTTTCTATCATGATATCGTTATTGATGTATTATACACAACGATGGACGCTTAAATGCAAGTTGAATCCCAGTTTAGAGAATTTAATCCCTTTTTGTCGACTGCTACGTCAAACTGATAGTATCGTATCTAGGCTGTTTGGTACCATTGGAGTCACATACCTCAAATAAAACCTGCAGTGCAGCCAGAAACAGATCCTAATCTAAAAATTTCCTCTCTGCCCTGTTATTACTGTTCCTTTGCTTTTCATTTGATTTCACTGTGTTTACTGTAGCTTGGTTCAGAAAGGCTCGTGTGTGTACTCCACACTCCCAAACATGACAGGGAAAGGTGCAAATTGACCTTGCACTTCCCCGTTCTGCATATTGACTTTCACTGCACGCTCTTACTTGAGCATGTACAAACAGACATGCATGGAATATGTGGAGGCAAATCTCCAGGGGGATGGAAAAATACATGATGAAGTCTTAGCAAAGCGCACTCTTTCCATTGGTAGGTTCATACAAAAATAGGTGTGGGGTGAGCGGTATGTACGTTATCCTTAGGTAACACGAAGTCATGATTTCACTTCTATCAACCAGCTGTCTAGGAACAAATTCTTAACAGAAATATTTTGCTAGAAGAGCGGCACATGACCTGGCATCGTGCCATCATATGAAGATGTGTGCCAGTGTGTGTCTGCACTGAGTGCAAACAGCTTCTGGCTGTAGATGTAAATTCACAGATTGTTTATCCTCCTTTGACCTTTTGACCCTCCAAATCCCTGAGTGGCTTCTGTGGATGTCACGGCCTTTCTACATGAGGTCATGCATGTGAAGGGGGAAAGCAGTTCTCCAGGACGACATATTTTTGAGGTTTATTTTAAATCATATCGACTTAATCTATTGTTTTGTATATTTAACCTTAAAATAACATAAAATGAAACGTGCACATTTGTCTTTTGATCTTTAGTTATGTTTATGACTTTTAGAAATACGTTTAGCTGACAAAAAATGGACATCGCAGCTTACAGAAATAAAGTCATGGAGTTCCACAAGGTTGCGTACGCAAAACTAGGCTTTTTCCATTATTCATATGGAGAAATGTTCTCTGTCACCACAACCATAAATCTGCTTTATGGTTTTCCTTTCTGCCGCCAGCCTGCGGCTCCAACCTCAGCATCCTTCTACCGATATAATCATTGTTTCTCCTCTGAACATGTCCAAACCGTCTCAGTCTGTCCTCTGTGTCTTTATCTCCAGATCATCAGCTGTCCATCTGATGTACTGATCCTATCCATGCTTGCTCACCTTTTTTCCACATTCAACATATTTTTACTCAATAAATTACTCAAGTAAATGTAGAAAATGTTTTTTGTAAAAAGGCGACTCAAGTACTGAGTAACTGATTGAAAATCATCTAATATTTAAAAATGACATCATGAGATGGACCAAAATATAAAGTTATGGGGAAATTTTGGCATTTCCACATAATAATTAATATAAAAAACATAATTACAAAATAAAAGAAAGACACAATTTTGCAAATCAATTTCTTTCAATATGAAACAAAACTGTAGACGTCTGCTGAATTGTTGGTGAAGTTACTAACAGAAAATCCAGAACTTTTACTGAAGGGTGTAAATACTTCATAGTAACGTTACTCAAATAAAAGTAAAAACACAGAGTAGTAAAAATATTCCTAAAACAGATTTTTTTCCCCAAAAACCTATTAAAGTAAAAATAATTAGTAAATTCCCAAATCACTCTGGACCGTTGACCATAATTCCTCAACTTCTTTATTCCTGCTCTTTATTCATTCCCCTCCTTCCTTCCTTCCTTCCTTCCTTCCTTCATTCATTTATTCATTTTTATTTTTTACCCCTCCAGGGGGTCTTTTTGTGGGCTCTAGTGTCCCTTATATGACAGTAGGCTGACAGGAAACGGGGAAAGAGAGGGGGGAAGACATGCGGCAAATATCGTCTGGACCGGGAGTCGAACCCGCGACGGCCACGTCGAGGACTCAAGGCCTCCAAATACAGGTCGCGCTAACCGCTACGCCACCACGGCACGCCCGGTTCCTGTTTATTTTATTCATTACTTCATTCATTACGTCCCTCATTTATTCTTTCCTTCACTCATTCTGTTGTTCCTTCTTTCCTTCCTTCTTTCAAACTCTGAGATGTTTCTCATGGAAAGTAGGAAACATGATTGTGTTCTCTATAGCTGCTCACGTTGTTCTGATGTTAGCATGAGATCAAACCAAAACTGCCTGGTTCTCGTTCCACCAACAGACCCAGAAATACCATCACCCACCAGCTCTACCATCCCCTTCTGTCTATCAAGTGTCCTCTGCGTATCCCTGCAGAAAGTGTGTTTGGGTTACTGCAGTGCCAAGACAGACCTGCAGTGCAAACACGCCGCTCTCCCCATGCAAACACACGCAGTCTGTGCGCTGTGCCTTCAGTCAGTCAGCTGTAGTGCCAGCTGCAGCCTTCTTTCCACCAGCACACTGCAATTTGATGTCCCATTAGGGCAAATGTGGACTTCCAGTAAGTGTGCGTTTGTGTAAAGGGGTGAAGGACTTAGCCTAAAACCCTGTCACCCAGCTGCCTCTGCTGTCAGATGGTCCCAAAGACCCACATCAACAGATGTACAGAGAACAGAGCTCACCAAATATCCTCACAGTCCGCCAGCAGCAGCAGTCTGTTTAGTTTTTATTTAAGGATCCCCATTCATTTCTACTGTAGCAGTCCAAACTGCAAACATTACAATGAACCACCTTAACAAACACAAACAAAGTTAAAACACAAAATCAACCGCCTCAGGAATTTTACATTAACATTAAAATGTTAATACAGAGATCTTTACTCACTATATACAGCTTTGGAAAAATTCAAATGATCAGTTTCTCTGATTTTACTCTTTATAGGTGATATGGCAACAGATCCAATATCTGTGTCATTCCTTAGACACTGGAAGTAAAGGACGTGTGCAAACTGTGAATTTTAACAAAAAATTCTTTATCTGTAAAAAAATAGCGAAAAATGCAAATACAAAAATGACGATACATCAGTTTTACAATTCCTCTTTTTCCTTTTCCAAAACATACACAGCTCAAAAACTGTATTGCTCCATGTCTTGGTAATCCGTCAATAGTTTTTCTAATACAATATATGGCCCGACAGGAAGCAAGCCTTTCAAAATAAATCTAAATTTCACCATAAAAATGGCCTGAACAAATATCAGTCTTCTTACTAAATATAATAAAATAAAAAACAAACCATCATACAAATAACTTAAATATTTCCTATTTATGGCTCTAACAATAGGTCTATGTGTGAATAAAATGAACTTTGTTCTTTTATTCTATGAATTGCTGACAACATGTTTCTGAGATTACAAGCAAAAACGTTTGTATTTATTTGCAGAAAAGGAGAAATGGTCAAAATAACAAAAAAGATGCAAAGAAAACAGATTCATATTTATTAGGAAACAACAATATTAATGTTTTAACTCAGGAAGAGTTCAGAGATCAATATTTGGTGGAAAAACCAGGAGGTTTTCAATAAGGTTCAGTGCGGTGGGCTCTTTTCCTGATGAAATAAAGGTTATTAAAACAAACAATTAAAAAACAAAATTAAGAAAAACAATAACAATCTTCACTTTCGGTATAAATTCATTCATTCCATCAATTAGTATAATTTCTTTGTCTGTTTTTTAAATGTTATATGATTAAATTTTACTGTAATCACAGAAGGCAACTGTTTTTTCTTTAAGAGTATAGAGAAACAAACAATAGAGGCTCATTTACTATTAAAACATTTCTATTTAAGTGGTAAAAACTGTGAGAAAGTCCAGATTTTAAGTAAATATGAAAAGACCACCTCTAGTAGGAGAAATAAACAGGCCAGCAGGAGTTTAGATTAATTTTCCCTCCGGTCTGCTTTTATCCATTTCGAGACGAGCGTAGTAACGTAGTACTATGTGTTTACAAGCGTACTAAGCAGAAATGTCCTTGGCTGCAACGCGGAGCCACTTTTGGAATCTGGTGTCAGTTTACCAATGGAGTCTGGACTCACTGGGGGTTATTGATGTTGACAGGCACAAAGACAGCTTGGCAACACACCTCCACTGCCTTTTTACCAAGCAACGGCGCTGCAGACACAGCTCTATAATCCACAATCAGAATTAAAACGGGATTGTCAACAAACATCAATGGATTCTACTCAGGTCAGCAGCTTAGGACAGCATTTTCTTAATCAGAGTATTGTTTTTTTTATGCGTAAATTATCTTTTTAAACTGTTTGACTTGAAAAACTTAGCATATTTTTAAGGAAAATAATGTTTTATCAATCAATCAATCAATCAAATTTTATTTGTATAGCACATTTCAGCAGCAAGGCATTTCAAAGTGCTTTACATCATTACAAACACAGAAACACAAAGCAACATAGAATCAATAATCAAAACAAAGCATTAAGTCAAGTTCCATCAATAAATTTGTAATTTATTACACTTCAAATACAATTCTAAACAGGTGGGTTTTTAGTTGAGATTTAAAAGAAGTCAGTGTTTCAGCTGTTTTACAGTTTTCTGGAAGTTTGTTCCAAATTTGTGGCGCATAGATGCTGAAAGCTGCTTCTCCTCGTTTGGTTATATTTGTTTTGGAAATGGGTTTTACTGCTAACTGAATTCAAAGCAGGATCAGACTACTTAAACTGATAATCGAATGAATAATAATAATAATAAATATCAGAATAAAAATTAGCTTTAAAGCGCTAAAAGTTTTTAGTAAATGTTTTAGTAGATATTTACATTTGAAGAGAATATTAAATCAGACTAAACTCCTCCTATTTCATATAATGTATGGTGACCTTTTTTCTTTATTAATTTTTTCTAAATAGTAGAAATATGTGAATTTGTCTGGATTTGTTTTTATTCAGAAATTTGTTTACACTGAGATTACAATTAGATTTAGCTCAGATTATCAAACTTTGGAATCTGCATAGTTATATCAGCCTAAAATTGATTTTTATCACATTTAACTTTGAGGAAAACGATGAATTAAATGGTGGTTTATATCTGAAAGAGACAGATCCCGTTTCAGAATAAAGTAAATCTTTAACTATGGACTTTAAAAAAAAGGAAAAATTGACCTGAATAATAAGGTTAGAAAATATAAACCAGGTCCCGTTTACAGGATCTGATGGTGCTGATCGGAAACTGCTGCCAGTTACTCAGCAGGTTGTTGCTAGGTAACGACAAGTTACTCAGCAGGTTGTTGCTAGGTAACGACAAGTTACTCAGCAAGATGTTGCTTGATTTATTGTCCAGCCCTTTTATACACAGTAAGGGAAGTCAAGATGCAGATATTGTTAATGTTAATAAACATCAGTTTAGATAATTTAATGACTGTCAACTGTAGCGTTAAACTGATATATCTAGCGTGTTTGGTATGCGTCTTGTAAGCAGTTCATTTTGGGGGGGGGAAATGCATATAATGTTGGGTCTTATCTAAAAGAGACATCTTGTTTCTTAATAAAGATACCTCTTACTTTTAAAAGGAAGAGGTGAAAAATCAGATTGGAATATATAAACCGAACCCCATTTATAGGAACTGCTAGTACTGATCTGAAACTGCTGCCGCACCAGTTACTCAGCAGGTTGTTGCTAGGTAACCACAAGCTACTCAGAAAGTTGTTGCTAGGTAACCAAAGAGTGAGTTAGTTAGTTGCCACCAACCTTTCTTAGCTAACCTTGAGGCTAAACACCAACCTAGAGGATTTAATTCCTGTTAATGAACTGATGTATCTAGGCTGTTTAGTCCATGCAAGAAAAAAATAAGATTTAAAAATGATTAACTTTAGCTCTGATGATCAATTTTAGTTGAGTTTATCACATTTAAATTTGAGAGATGAAATGGTGGGTCATATCTGAAAGAGATGTCTGTAAAAACAGGCATGAATAATAAGGTAGGTAAATATGAACCAGACCCCATTTACAGGATCTGATAGTGCTGATCTTCATATCCGTAAACATCATCAGCTCCCTTCCCCCCATGAATGATGACAACCTCCTCCATAAAGCTGTGTAACTCGATCCGGCCTTTCCGACAAGGGAAGGTCCCATTAGCACCAGCCTGGGGCCCCCAGGGGACTCCAGGAGGCAAAGCGTCCCACCACACCAACACCCCGTCAGGGAGGATCACGCCAGCCTCCCATTGGTGGAGAATGGATCAGCCCAGAGAGGGAGAGCCGTTTCCATTGGTGTAGTGGGAGTGAGAGCGATGGCAGGATGTGGGCAGACTGGTGAGGTTATGGGATCGATTGATCGATCCAGATCCTCCTACAGACTCAGGCAGGTTTCACAAGGCCACCGGAGAAGATGCTCACTTTGTAAATAGAAAAAAAGTTAAGCTAAAATGTTTACACATACAGTATATACTAATGGCTTTTGTTTCTTTACACTGCGAAACACAATCTTACCAAGTATTTTTGGTTTAGTAGAGCAAATATCTTAGTATGTTTGAAAAAGATAAAACTTACAAGTAACTTTTCAGCTTTTAAGTAATTAATTCCTTAATATTAACCAAAAAGTACTAGTTCCACTTGCAGATGATTTCACTTATAACAAGGGGGAAATGTCTTGTTACAAGTGAAGTAATCTACCAATGGGACCAATTTTTTCAAGAAATATTAAGTAGTTATTGACTTAAAAATGGCTCCTGCTGCAAATTTACCTGCAAGTTAGTACACTTGATATAAGACAAATATATTTGCACTAGAAACTAGACCAAAAATATTTGGTAAAATGTTGCTTTTTTGCAGCATATTTAATTTTTGTTTCCTGAAAAATGTTTTTTTGTTTATGACTGAATCTCTCTTACTGGACAGAATGTGCCGCTCTCTAAATAAAAGTGATCCTTATTTAAAACAAAGAAAACTCCACTTAAAGAATGAAAACTTTTTTACTTTATACAAAATTAACTGGTGTCCCTTGAACAACAAGTGTATACAAAACTCATATTCAACAGTGATGCATCTTCAATTCTTTATTTTTGCCGTGTCCCATTTACAGAAATACAATGGCATTTTGAGACAGAGGTTTGAAAAAACAAAACATAAAAAAGAACGGGGGTAAAATTTTGCTTTTGAAACTGAACTAGCAACTGAAGAAAAAAAAGAAAAAGATGAACCCAAATAATAAATGTAATAAATTATTACATTAAGGCACCTGAAATAAAAGGATTTCCAATGGGTTTAGAAATGGTTTGAAAACTTTAAGGCTACAATGTTGTTTTAAATGCTTTATGTTGCTTAGAGACAAAAAATATATATATTAAAGATTGTGCCCAACAGCATTATGTACTGGCAGTGATCATTTCCAAACCGCGAGAAAGTTATTCTGTTTTATAATTTAAAGAAGTGATGCCAAGCCGTTTCTAAACCCGTCAGAAAATCCTCCATAGGTGGTACCTCTGTGTAAACTAGGTTGTAACTGTGGGACTCTGGGTGTTAACCGTTAGAAAACCTGCTTATATCAACTGACATAAATAAAAGAAATGACATTGTAAAAAAAATAAAAATAATATTAACAATAATAATAAAAATGTGTGACTTGTTTTTAACTTACTTATCTCAAATATACACAGCGACTCCTTTAAGTATTTACATGTATGTACAGCGTAGTCATTTCTGCTTTGATCAAATACCTTGAATGGCGTTGCTGTGAAACTGAACTCTTTAAATGTACAAGAATCCTTTCGAGAACAGAGAGGAAGGAGGTCAAACTGGGCAGCACGACTCGGAGCCAAGGCGGCTCGTAGAAAAGGCACTTGCTACCAACTCAAATACTGCAAAATATTACAAATACAGCTTTCAGCCGAGACAACTGAGACAAAGGAGAAAACAAAAAACATGGAAGGCCACGTAGTAGGCACTGGGGTTTCTGTCCCTTCTTCCTCCCTCCAGGCCAATGTTTTGGTAAGGCATGACAGCCGCAGGTGGATCGGTGGGCGAAGCTGGAAGGTGACGGAGAAAACTGTCCATTTTCGTCCAAATCCTTAGAGCCCACTGACATTTCAACAAAAATCATAAGAGTCTGTAAACAATCTTTGTACAGCTTTTTTTATTTTAATAATTCAAATGTTACTTAAATAGCAGGATTCCATAACTGAACTGAAAGAAAATAAGCAGGGAGCTTCTTTCGCCTCCTGAAATTATATATATTACATTTCAGAGCCTTCTCCTGTACGCAACGAAAAGTAACAAGAGAAGCAAAAATAAGATGGTCACTGTGCTCACACCTCCTGAACGAGGGGAAAGAAAAAAGAAGAAATCATTTTCAGCGACAGTGACAACCAAAAAAATAAAAAATAAAACAAAGAACGGCTTCTTAAACGCAAAGCCTCGTTTTGTTTTCGAAAGAAGTCCCAAACATAATAGAATAGTAGCTGCCTTGCAGCTTCTCTTGCTTCTGCATCGTCCTTTTTACGTTTTCTTACACACAATGGTCTTTGAGCTCTTTCTGACCAGCCAAGACGGCATTGACGTTTTTCCAGCGGTTGTCTTTAGAGCTGTAGCCTTGGGTCCGGTGGGGGGCTTTGAGTGGCGGACTGGAGCTGTGCAGGGTGCAGATCACCCCCCCACTGGACTGCACTGCAGTTTTAGAGTACCTATAAACAAGCTCCTTTCCCGCCTCTGCGCCGCCGCACTCCTCCTCAAGCTCGCCCTCCGTCTCCTCCTCCTCATCGTCACACGTCCGACAGGAGGGGCCCATGAGCTTTTTGCGCTCCTGCTCAGTCTCCCTGTTGTTCTCCTTCAGCTGTTGCTGCGGCTGGAGTCCCACGACGAGACGCAGCGGTTCCCAGTGGTTGTTTACGCTGCCGTCAGGAGCCGACTGCGCCGTCCTCTCACGCTCTTTTCTCCGTTTCCGCGTCCACCACACGCAGACGATGATGCAGAAGAGGCAGAGCAAGCAGAAGAGGACGCACAAAAGAGGCACCAGGTAGTCTGTGGGGTACGAGAGAGGAAATACAAAAAATTAGCAACTGAACACGATCTCCAGCAACGAACTGAAAAAAATTTGAATCTGAGAAAAATTTTTAAAAGTCTGAGGAAAAAAGTAAATTATGAGAAGCAATCAATTCTGAGACGAAATGTCTGAATTTGTTTTGTCTGAGACGAAACACCGCAACCCGGACGAAACGCCGCAACTCTGAGAAAAAGAAGAAAAAAAAAAAAAGTCCAAAATCTGAAAGAAAAACGTCCAAAGTCTGAATAGGAAGGAAATGCAAAATTTAGATTTTTTTTCCTTAGAATTCTGAAAGGAAAAAAAACATCTAGATTTTGAGGAAAAAAGTAAAAATTCAGAGGGAATAATTCAGAATTGAGGGAAAAACCTCAATATTTTCCCCTGTGGTCCTAAACCTCTCCCATAACAAACCGTTGTGGTTCCCTTCATCGATACTCACCCACTGAAGGAGCCATGAGCTGCGTTTCCACCTTCACCTCTATGACTGCCAGCATTACGGTGCTGTTGTGTCTCTTGGATAAGGTGCCCACAACGGCACTGGCAGCCTCCTGGATCAGACTGTGGTCTGGAAGATTTTCTGGCTGAAAAGACTTGGAGCCAAAACAGAAAACAAGAAAGCTCAGAAACAACAACAAAAAAAAGTTTCTTGCAAGACTTCTTCACATTAAAAAACCTAACAAAAAAAATCACCTGCAGACTTGGCCCAAACAAACAAGTTCGCACATTGCAGATGTTTTAAATCTGGTGGTTGTTGAGTCACTTTCAGTAAGCAACTGGCTTTGCCTCAACTGGTTCTTTGCTCTTAGTAGAAAACGCAAATTAAAACAGCAAAATTGTTTAAATAAACTGACGATAGTGCCTATCTTAAAAGTTCCAAGTTTGATGAAACAACTGGAACAACTTAGAACAGCAAGTCTTCAAAAGCAAAGTGCAATTTACTCAGAGGAGATGGGAAAAATCTACCCTTAAATTTTGTAACTTTAACCTGCTGAGAAGTGAAATAAATCCCTTCACAAACTGAAATACTGTAATACCTCATGGTTCCGTTTTAGGACCAATGTACTTTTGGTTCAACATTATAGTTAAACCTAAATATTGTAGAGTTTTTAGAGCTGTACGTATGCAGAAGATACTATTGATTGATGATATTTAAATGAAATGGTGTACATTAATGAACGGACAATGTCAAATATATCAGATTTAGCAAAATGCTAGTTTCCATATGTAGTCCTACTTATGTAAGCATTTGCCAAAAACTACAAAAACAAACACTAAAGCAGGCCTTTTGTTTTCTCAGAATTCAGTTTTTCTCAGAATTCAGACTTTTTTTCAGAATTGTCTCATAAGTTGGACATTTTTTCTCAGACTTCCAACAATAAATTTTTAGAATCTGCCAGTGGAACTAATATTGTTTCATCAATATTAAGGAACTATTGACTTAAAACAAGGTCATATTTCCTGCTAAAATGTTGCTTGTGAATTAATTTTGTTTTATTTCCAGTGCACTAAGATATTTACTCTAGAAACTAGACCAAAAATACTTGGTAAGATTTTCTGTTTTTGCAGTGTTCTAACTTGAACAAGTTTCAGAAATTTTCCTAATCCAACATGAAACTGAAAGACGTAGCCTTGCACCTTTGATGAGGATACATATTTATGCGTATTATTTGGGTCAGTTACTTACAATGGTTACCTCTACAGCATCTGGATTTGAATGCGAGAGGTCGCACAAAAGAAGAAGGGCGTGGTCTTTCGCCAAACTCCTGGTGTCTTGAAGATACCTCAGCTCAAAGCAAATATTCTCCACTGTGATCCCCTGCAAACAAACAGACTCATCAGCAGCAGCACGAATTTCAGGAGAAATCTCAACCACAGGCTGCGACAGGAAAAAAAACAAACTATACGAGCGCGATGACTCACGGGCGGCACTTTGTCTCTGTTGAAAACAAGAGTTATGCGGCCACAGCTGTTGTCCAAATGGCCGCTGTTTGGCTGGCACTTGGTGGTTGCTTGCGGCGGCGGGGGTCCAGCCATCGAACAAACCCCCCACTGATCACAGGGGTGAGAGAAGCAGGTGTAGTAGTTGTGCTCCAGACACTTCTGTCCGGCTGGGCAGGACTTCTGTCCCGACTCTTGGTCTGACGGATTGAGCCGGCAGGGGCGGCGACCACATAGCACCTGGCGTCAAAGAGTCAAAATGTAAAAAACAACTTTGTTTTTGACAGATTATTTCATTTCCTGAGGTAATTTTTCAATTTTGTTTAGATTAGTAGCTTTTTTGTCAATGTGGACGATACCAGAATAGAAAGTAACAGTAGCTGCGTTTCCATCGATCATATATTTGGTGTCCAAACTTTACCCTCAACAATAAACTAAACATGCAATACTATTCAGTCTATTACTTTTAGAAATTGTTTAGTACTTTATTACCTTAGCTCAACATTTAGCTACTTTTATAAACTGTACTTCTTACTTTAGATCAACATTTAGTTTTATACTTTTAATATCGGAGCAAGACCTGGAGAAACTCCCGTTTGTTTACAAATCTAGAACAAACTTAAAAACTACCATCTACTTAACAACCAGAGCAAGAATCAAACATGGAGAACCAACATTTAGCTTTACATTGTACAAATCTAGAACTCAACCCAGAACAACTGGGACCAACATTTAAGAATTTAAGACTTTTTAAGGATGTGCGGACATCAGAAAAGCGATCTCTTACAAACTGCCAGAGGACATTAGTGTGTGTGGAAGGGTCTGCATACCTTTGTGCAGTGCACTTTGCCATTGATGCAGTGACAGTTGTTGCACTCTTCCTCCCAATGGCTGCCATGAGGAAACTGCAGACCAGCATAGTGACAAGTCCGTCCAATGCCTATGACTACAAACACACACAGGAGGTCAAGCTCTAGTAATTGGATATTTGGAGTAATTATTGAGTAGATTAATTGGTGTGATAATGGGAATACAAAAAAAAAAACAAAAAAAAACTATTAAAGTAAAATTTAAAACTTAATTACATTCTTGGCATCTAGCTCCTGATCTGCCAAGAGGACAAATGCACCGGAAGCCATTGATGTCATCCACACAGGTGGCTCCGTAGGCGCAGGGAGAGGACTGGCACTCGTTTATGTCTGTACGGAGAAACGACCGTGCCAAAAATAAACAGTTTGCACAAGATCAGTGTAAAACTTAGTAGGATTTCTGGCAAAATTTCCAATACACAGTGAACCTGATTTTGTTATTTTTTGGTTACTTGTATGAATTATTATCACTTCGGTCCTTAAAATACCAAAAATTCCACCTACCTCTACATTTCGGTCCATTTGATGATGTAATTCTTACATATTGAATGACTAGAGCAGACTTTTACCAAATACTTTTACTTGAATAAACATTTGAAGTAGTGTTAGTCTTAATTCAGTTAAACTTTTGGGTCTTTCTACCCATCTCTGGTCATGAGCATCTCCAGGTCTGCTAATCTTTTAAACTTATGAGATATATAAAGCACAAAAACAGTTTAAATGAGCTTCCTCTGCCTCATTTTATAGAATCAGCCTCTATAAAATGGCTGATTCCAAGTGTTGCTAGGGAGCGATAAGCAACCAAAGTTTGGTAAATTAATGCCATAAAGCATAAAATATCAAAAATATCAACTTCTGGGTTTCTTGAAACCCGTTGGAAACTTTGGTGTTTTGTTGTTCGTAAACTCAACATGGACGGGAATTCTCATATTCAAGCTAGACAACAAAGGTGAACGCTATTCGGTCCAAACAAAGGAGCAGAAGAAGAGTTTCAGGGTCACTGGGTAATTTGTCTTCTGTGTGTGAAAGTCTGATCGTGTGAGTAGGGAGGAGGTATGACCTCTGACCCTGGAGATGTCAAAGAACTGAGAAAAAGGGTAGAGGGGTTGCTTTTAGCCATCATTGTGTCCGTTTCATTTTGAGCTTTACCTCTCTCTTCAATACATCTGGATATAAAGAATATATCAGGATTACAGGAATGTTTTGTCTTCTATTATCCAACATGATAATATTTTAATTTATCGTCATCACTGTAAATTAAAAATAATTTTGTTGAAAACCTCCCAAAACTTCCCTTATTATCAGGTTTTGCTATTTTTTCCACTGTTTGTTCAATCAAGGCATAAATAAATGCCAATAAATAATTTGAAAATAAAGTTACCATGATTAGTGATAAATCATGAGTCGTGTCCTGAAGAAGTGCTTTACAAATAGGAATGTTTTTCAAGAGCATTTTTTGTGTTTGTAGGACTATAATTGCTGTGACACACAGTCAAAATCATACAGTAACCTAAAAAATATCTAATAGTTTTTATTGTCACTTTTATTGTTTACAATAGTACTAGGACTGAAGCAATAAGCTATAAATCAATTAATCGCATAATAAATTAAGATTAACTTTTATTTTCTCAGTTTCTACCAACAACTGGATGACAATTTTGTTTATATTTAATTTTGTTTGTTGTTTCTGTTGGTGTCTTTATTTATTTTGAATATTTAAAATGTCTTCCAGTTTTAAATCTTCATTAGAGTTTAAGGTTTACTGATCTTTGAGAATGTTTTATTATATTACTTGAAAATTGTCTTACAAAAACAATATTATCGTTTATCGCAATAACTTCTGCAACAATGTATCGCCCAGTAAAATGTATTGTGACAGGCCTATTTAGTACCACAAAACATTGTAATAAAACGTAAAGCCCGTATCGCCCACCTCTGTTTTGGATACTGAGTTTTCTGGAATTTTTTTTTTGTATTTTACTCACTTATTCTGCAGTCCGGTCCAGCAAACCCAGGAGCGCACTCGCAGCGGAACCAGTTGACTCCATCCACACAAATCCCACCGTTATAACTATGAGAGAAAAAAAAGAAGAAAGACGATTAGACGAGGCTGGACATCCTTTCCAGCAGAGACCATCGTGTGTGTGTGTGTGTGTGTGTGTGTGTTAGGGGTGCAGGTCACAAAGCTCAATTCAGCTCATCAATACAAGCCTTCACCTTTCAGATGCTAATAGGCATGTCCAGCGCCTCCCCCCTCCCATCCTCTCATCATGGCTTCCTTCCACTCCTCAAAGCTGAGCTCCCCCCCAGGTCGCACGGGAAGAATGGACCCTACGACTCGACCCCCTGCCTCCCCCTAACCCCACCTGCGTTCACCGCAGGGTCGGTGGGACTCTTGTCCTCCCCACAAAACTCCCACCTTTCACCGTCCCATTCAGGATGGGAGCGCACCTCCCCCTTTAAGGCTGGATTTAAAGCCAGGTTAATCTGGCCTTTAAAGGCCGAAAAACGTCTGCGTGAAGTGTGGAGAAGACGGAGGGAGGCGGAGAGACGATGAGCGTTACGTACCATGGATGAGGGTTGCAGTCGTCTATGTCTGTTGAAGGAGAAAGAAAATATTGTTAAGGTAGTTTGGAGAAAGTTTCCTAATTTAGAAGGAACCTTCAGAGTCGCATAAAGATGGTTACAAAGTCAGCCTTTTATCACCTGAAGAACATTTCCTGGATTACAGGACTAATCTCATCTCTAGTTGCATTAATTATTGTCTACCTGAAAAAAAAAAAAATCACTCTGAACAAAATGCTGCTGCAGGTTTTCTGACTAAAACCAGGAAGACGAAGCTCATCACCCTTGCCTCACTGTAGCTTACTTTATGGCTTAGCATCAAAATACTTGAAAGCTTTCAAGATCTCTTGGGTCTTCTGGTTCTGGATCTACAGAACCAAACCTGGAGAAGCAGCATTCAGTTTCTATGCACCACAAATCTAGAACAAACTTCCAGAAAACTGCAAAAACATCTGAAATACTGAGTTCCTTTACATGGAGAAGCAGCATTCAGCGTCTGAAGCGAACTCAATTTATTGATTGAACAATAAATTAAACAAGAAAAATCTTTACCAAACCCAACATCAGTATGAGATTTATCTTAATATTTGCATTTATAACATTTTTGGACCAATAAGTTTCTCTTTTTTTGGTTTATAAAACATTTTTAGTTCATTTCCAGCAACAAAAATGATCATTTTCTGTTAAAACCCTCGCTGCGTTTAGCCCAGATGGGTTTCTGAACCCGTTCTAAAACGTCACCGGATGTTTGAGGCACGACTTGCTATGAAATAAAAATTAAGATTAATAAAAGAAAAATCTTTGTTTTGTTCATTTTCTATTTAAAATATAAACTTAAAAAAATTTCCATCAGCATCAACAAAACTTTGACCAACATAATTTAATGATGATTTTAAATATGGAATTTAAAACAAACGCTTCTTCTGTTACTGGTTTTCATCATTGTCGACTAAAAGATGTGTTTATGTTTTTATGTTTTCATGATGTAAAGAACTTTGAACTGCAATGTTGCTGAAATGAGCAACACAAATGAATTTTGATGGATTGTAGATGATTTTTTTTAAATCACTGACAAAAGATGAACTCCTTGTGATTTTATGGACTTCTACAATTTCTTCGCGCTACAAATTGGCTGCAAAACATCTAATTGGTGCATCTCTAATCTACTCTGCAGATAATTGCCTCCTCCTCTGGTAAAGGAATTAAACTTTGGTGCATTTCCTGTGAACATTAAAAGTTTTGCAGAGGTACTAACTCTGTCCACAGGTGGGGCCTTCCCAGCCCTCTTTGCAGATGCAGGAGAATGCGTCTCCTCCTCCCACGCACGTCCCACCGTTGGAACAAGGACTGGAGGCACAAGTGCTGTTTTTGGCTGCAGAAAGTGGGAGGAGGGAAAGAAAATTACAGCGATACATGCAAGCATCAACAGATTTCACTGGAAATCAGAGAACCTTTAAAAACTGGCAGAAAAAAAAACACGAGAGAAGACTCCGGTAATTACAAATCACAGATGAAAAACATGAGAACAGCGGCGCTTCCAAGTACATGAAACGTTTTATCTCAAAGTAGCTGAAGCAGAAATATGTAAAACATGGTTATTAGCAACTTCAGGAGAAAATAATTGCTGCTTTTAATGTGTCACCTGTGTTGCACGTGTTTCCTTCCCAGCCAGGTGGGCAGGAGCAGCGGAAAGCGTCGCCGTGGTCGTAGCAGGTGCCGCCATTACTGCAGGTGGTTTCATCGCACTGACTCTCACCTGATCACAAAACAAAAAAAAAAATACAGTAATAATCAATTAATTAATCATAAATCAATTAAGTGTGATAATTTCCATTCCGATATATATATATATATATTTTTTTTTTTTTGTTTAGAGACTCCATAATCCTCCTGTTCCACTGTGGAGTATTATGTGCAAAATTATAGTTTATCAATTTGATTAAGTAAGTGCATTTTTATGCCATGATCAATATATTACTTGAAAATGCTTTTTGTTTTGATATATTGATATAATAAATGCAGGTGTAGCAGTTTTTCAAAAAATAAAATTGCATAAAATTTCCACCAAATAATCACTTTAAAAGTGTCAAATATTGTTAGATATAGTTTTTGTCATTAAGTAGAAAACTTTTGGTTTGTTTTTTTATTTACACACATTTACAACTACAGTATACACACATATAGTTGTCCATAAATATGCAGATCCCATAGAAGAAAAATTTATTTATGCTCTGTTTTTTTTTTTGGCTCTTCACATTGCAGAAGTTGCCATCCGCTGCTCTAGACTCAACATTTTATCAATAAAATTAAAGTTATTTTTATCTACATACTGCCAAATTAAATCAATCTGAATAGATGGTCAGTATTATTTAACTTTAAGAAGTACTCATTGAATGCAAAAGCGGCTGCTTATTGATAATTTAACAGCTTATTAATTTGTTTTATCAATAGATTCTGCCACAGTATGAGAACATTTATGATGCTGAAATGGCCCAAAGTGACCAAATTATCCCATTAGTGATGCAGTTTAAGGTTTCGGCTGCTGATTGGTTAACCCACAAACTCCTGACCAATCCTCTGCTCTGTTGTTGGAACCCAACTCACGGGAGTGGCAGGTCTTGCCCTTCCAGTCGTCGGCGCATTCGCAGTAGAAGTCATTCACCAGGTCGATGCAGCGTCCACCATTTTTGCATGGGTTGTGTCTGCACTCATTGACGTCTGAGGAAGGAAAAAACGTGACTCATTCTTCCATTCAACAACCACCAAACTAACTCCAACCCATACAGAGAGATTAAGGGCTAGGAGCTCCACTCCAGATGTGCTAGGGAGATTTTCCAAACAGAAGACAAACTCACTGAGGTCACAGAGTTGACCCTCCCAGCCGTCCGGACAGAAGCACTGAAAGGAGCTCAATCCGTCGATGCAGGTCCCGCCGTTCTTACACGGGCTGCTGATGCAGTCGTTGATATCTGAGACAAAGTTTCCATTTAGCAAATCTTCTGACATCTTTGAAAGTATGTTAGTTAGCGGAGATGTTTCCGTACGTACTTTCATGACAGTAGATGCCGCTGAAACCCGGATCACAGATGCAGCTGAAATTGCCGGTTGGCTGGCTGATGCATCGTCCGCGGGGGCCGCACACATTGGAAGAAACGTGCTGCACTCCTCCCGAGTCGTCGATGGGTACGGCAACGATGCAGCTGTCAATAACTAGAACAAAGGGAAAAAAACATATTAATGGTGACCTATTGTACTTTATTGAACAGGTTAGGATAAGTCTATGGGTTATACAAAAAGATACGCCTATGTGTTTGGCACAAAATAATTCTTAGATAATGACATTTTAGTCTGTACAGTTCTGTCCATTTTGAGCTGTTTTAGGGTGTCATGTCACTTTAAATCCAAATAAGCTGCTCAACATTTACACTCGCACTTGAAAATGTCTGCAAACAGATGTGAAATTATACAACCATACAACTTCGAAAAGCAGAAGAAGAGCCTCCAGTACATCCAACAAGAAAGCAGCAAGTAGTTTCTGAATGGCAAGTCAACAACAAAACACTTATCTTTTCCAGCAGTCATTGTACTGCGGTTAAATCAAACGTGCTGGAGCTCAGCGGCGGTTGCTATGTAACTAGCATAGCATCCATGCCGTTGCTAGGTAACATTCGAAAAGGTTTTCAGAACAACTCATTTTCCAGACACCAAAAAACATCAACTTAATGTAACAAAGCAATAAGTTACTGCTGTAAGTAGAGAGCACACATTTCAGTCTGAAAGCAGGATTTCAAAACACTTCCATTCTATTGGCTGAGGCGGTTACCAGGCAACTGTACTTTTTGTTTTGAGAGAGAGCAGAAAAGCATGAGGAGAAAGGTTTGAGAAATCACAGTGAATATTTGAAAGAGAGCAGACGTTTTGAGCACAAATCACGTGATGTCCTGCTTTCAGACTGAAAATGTGTGCTCTCGACTTACGGCAGCAAAATTCCCCCATACAAATGGAGCTACAGAACAATAGATCACAATAGATCACCTTTAAAAATCAATGCTTCCCATAATGTTTTAAAGATTATTTTTAGTTCTTGAGGCACCTTGACATGTTGCGGTTTGGCAGAGCTCCTTCAGACGTTCGCAGGTTTTTCCCTCGTAGCCTTCGGGACAAGCGCAGTAGAAGTCTTGGTCCATGCTGTGGCAGGTGGCGCCGTTCTCACAGGGGTTTGAATCGCAGGCATCAGAGGGGGGCCAGTGAGAGATCTGTGGGAAGTGAGAAGAGAGACAAGTTCTGTTAAATTACATTAAAACAACTTGAATGTAAAAAAATGGAAAAAACCAGCAATGTGCAGCTACATTTGCACCGTTTTTACACAAACTAAAAAAGATTGATCTTTACATCAAAACAAAAAGGAATCTCAAAAAGAAATTCTGATGGTTTATTCATTCAACAAAATCTGGATTTCAATTGTGGAGAAACACTGGAAATAAAAATAGTTCATTAATAGTTTTTGCTTTCAGTTACAACAACAAAAAAAGTACACTTTAATTGAAAATTGGATATAAAGGTATTTTGTTTTTACTGTACTAAATCCACTTCAAAACTGGAAGTCTCATAGTAAACTCAAAAATTATCAATTCATCAGAAAAGTAACCATAAAAGTAATATTAAGTTGGTCAATATGTAAAGTTGATGGGACACCAATGAGTATACGTTTTGGGAAACTGAGTTTTTATGTTGTTTTTTTTTATTTATTTCTTCTGAGGGTCAAAGTTGAGGTCTGATTGTTGAATCTTTCAAGCAAAATGATTTCAAAAATATTAAGCTAGCTTTGAAACAAGCTAGCATTAAGTTTCTGGAGTGACATTAAGAAACTAACATTTCACATAAAAAAACCCCATTAAGACAGAGAAGCAAGAAAAACCAACGAGGCGGCAGAGAAAGAAGAGCGAAAGTATGTCCTGATGAGCAGCTTAGTGGACTCAAGCCAGCGCTGTTTTGAACAAAACAAAGGTAAGCAAACGAATTAAGCCTCAAAAAACTTTCACTAAGCTCATCAAGGGAATACAGGCGTTTGGTTCCCTAATCTTGCAAGATTATTCTGAGGCAAAATCCCAGCTGAGTGTGAGAAACTGAGCAGGCGAAGAAAAAGATTATCTACAATGAGAGCAAATACCGACTGAGGTTCATCACACTGAACAATAATAGAGATAATTCATCCGGGTGAGAGGCCAACGCGACTTTCTAACATTATTTTTTTTAAATGGAGAGTTTAGAGAGAAAAATCTCTTTGTTCATGTAAACAGAAGCCTACTGTGCATAAACTTTGGGTTGGACCTTGCTACCATTTAAGGTGGTGAAGCAGAGAGGTTAGCAGGACATCATGGTGGTCAAATTTGTGGTTTAGTTTACTGAAACAGTCAGGCCGCCCACTCCCAAAAATGTAGAAATCACATTCACATTTTATAACAAATATGTCTGCAGGCGTCAGTCCAAAACATTTTTAACGTTTACTTAATCTTTTCAGATTAATAGCAGCCGCCATAGTTTTTAACGTAGTGATTTTAAATTATGCAGATTAGTCAAATTACCTATTTTCCTGCACTCCAAAAACACAAAATCTTAGCAATAAATTTGGTCCAGTTTCTCCTGCTAACATCCTAGTAAACTTTAAATACCTAAATTTATTTAGCAACTTTTCAGAAAGATATAGGAGTTTGTTTTAAGTGAATAATTCCTCAATTTTCATGAAAACGTTCTAGTTCCACTGGCACTGTTACCTAGCAACGCCAGCCAAGCCCAGCCCGTTACCTAGCAACCCAGTTTTAGTTCCACCTGCAGATTATTTAACTTCTAACGTGAGAAAAATTTCTTGTTATAAGAAACCTATTACCCATGTTATAAGTGAAATAATCTGCCAGTGGAACAAAACCTGGATTGCTAGGTAACGGGCTGGGCTTGGCTGACGTTGCTAAGCAACGGTGCCAGTGGAACTGGAACTTTTTATCAATATAAAAGGAATTATTTACTTGAAACAAGCTCCTACGTCTTGCTTAAAAGTTACTTGTGAGTTAGTTTTGTCTTTATTCCACTTCTACTTTATTCCAAGTGTACTTCAACATATTTGCACTAGACCAAGAATACTTGGTAAGATTTCAGAGTGTTCACAGCAGCTGGTTATGCGATCGGCACAATGATGGAGAAAGATAAAAGTTTTCTGCCACTCAAAGAGAGACCAAAAAACGGGATTTTGGTCTCGATAGCGATGACAGCAACAAAAGTTCAATGTTTGACATTTCTAAATTAACAAAAACAAAATGACTGAAACGCTTAGAATCTTCAAACATGTTTGGTTTGAGCAATAAAACATTTTCTTAAGCATTTTTGAAAATGTTTAAGTGTTTAGGGCATTAACAGTGGTGGTATCTGATATGGGCAGTTGCCCAGGGTGACATCAGAGAGGGGCGGAGCACAGAAGAACCATAAAATAAAATCTCTCATCTGTCAGTTGTCCCCTGAACAAGTTTGGTGCTACTTGTATGCATGTGTAGTGGATTAAGTTTCCCTTTGATGCTGCTGAGTGTTGGGAGAGTACATTACCTGGTTTGATACAAAAAGATATTTAATGGCTTGTATTTTAATTGGTTGGAGTGCAGCAGAAGGAGGGGCTTCCCCAGGGCATCATTCCTGCAACAACCACAACTAGTTTGTGTGATTATTCTGATTAAAATCTTCAATCGATTGACAGAACCACATATTAAATTTCCTGTCAACCTTTTGCATTTTTTTAAAAAGCACCCGGGTGTCTCTACAACTGAGCTTTCCAAGTTTTCTGATGAATTTCTTGATTTCTAAATTTACATTTAAAACAAAGCAACTCCTTTAAGCCTCCCTGAATATGAAAACATGAAAAAATATATAATTTTCAGACATTTTCTTAAACATTTCAAGCTTGCAAAGTTAAGCACCGTGATTGATCCAGATTGAAAATTAAATCAAAATACAAGATGGTTCTTCAGTGTCTAATGAGTCAGTTTGCTTTTCTCACCTGGATCCGATCAGGACTTGGACAAAAACTGTTACACAATCAAATTTCTAATGACCTGACAAGAGATACTAATCAGAGAAATATGATGCTGTAGGGCCTCGTAGTTTTGGCACGGCAGGGCAGGAATGTACATCATGCCGTAGCAGGCAGAACTCCAGCAGCTCCTCATTCAGTGAGGCTCACATTTATAGTAGAGATGCTAAATCCGGATTGGCCTCAGACCAGCAATGTCCTCCATTCAGGGAGGCACAGATACAGCAAAGTATCGGTTTCCTCACTGATAACCCAGATTCAGACCCAGACCGTGTTTGAAAGGGGTCGGGAGGAACCCGCTGAGACCAAAGTCTCACGTAGGAAAAAAAAAAAAAAAAAAAAAAAGAGGGCTTGGCTTGCAGAGCAGGGATGGATTACGTTACACAACCATGAAGATCACAGCATGTTGGGTCACATTACTGTTAAATGCTGAAGCGGTTTTACGTTTTTCTCCATTGTGTGACAACTTATCAAAGGGCAATGTGAAACCAGGTGTAATGAATCAAATGCAAAACGCTGAACAAGGACATAAAGACACCCAAGTAGCATTAACTTTCACTTTCATTTACCACAAAAACTGCTTTATTGTGAAAAGGTAGCTACAGATAAGAGGAGTAAAGATTAGGGGTGCACCAATTTATCAGCGCTGATTTCCTTCATTTTGGGAGGTCGGTGACACTTGCATGTGAAGCCGTTCTAATTTACATCCGCAAAGGTGTAAAAACAAAAATACCAACCACTGTCCTCGTCTGCTCCCCCATGAGAAAAGTCCGACAGACTGACCGGCCCACCAGGTCATGTCTGCACGTTTACAGTCAACAATATTCACCCCACTGTCACCAACTCTGCGATGTTCTTACTATATTTAGCAACATTTCTGACAAAAAAAAATAATTAATCTGCAGGTCAGGCTTTTTACAGATTGGCAATAGGACAAAAACTGCAATCAGTCCATCATAGTAAGGATGCGTTCACTTTGTTTTTGGTATTGTTCCATTTCGACTGGTTTTAGGAACCCACCAATTTTTCCTTCCACAGATAATTATTCGAATAAGCAAAATCGAGCAAAACTAATTGTTTTAAAGAATCTGTAATTATACGATAAGTTCAGTCCAGATTTTACCAGGCAAGTGGTTTTTATGATGCTGATGTCACACAATTAGAACAAAAGTTTCATAAATCTCAACGTGTATTCAGTCTAGAAATGTGCAGTTCAGTTTTGACCACTCCTCGAATTTTAGAGTTTGAACTTGAAATGATCCAATGCGATCCAGGATCATCAGAAAACCAACTGTGAGAAAGTTTTAAAGCCTGTGACAACTTCTGCTAAAAGTTAGCTAGTCACAATATTATCACAGAGCTGACCTACATCTTAGCTCAAGAGTGACTTCCTTTATCATTTCAAAATAAGAGTTTCAATGGTTTATAAATCCAGAGAATGTTTCCATCTCCCTTCTGCACATTAACGTTTTCGGAAAAAACAACCTCAAATGAGCGTAAATATTTTTGTGAAACTGAGGAAATTGTTTCAAATGTAGACATTTCCAACCACAATTTCTAATGCAATAATTCAAAATGCGCTTAAAAAACACCGATGGAAACATGGCTAATGTGACATAAGGACAACCAAATGAGCTTTGAGAGAATAAAAAACGGAAACAATCCAATTCAATTTTCACAACCATACTTTCCGTCTTTTGTTTGGTTTCTTGACGACATTTAAGGTGGTTTTCAATAGTTCTCAACTACACAGTTGCATTACCTTTGGTCAGGTCATTTTACCTGAACCTAGGCCTGTCACGATAGCAAATTTTGCTCAGCGATTAATTGTCTCAAAAATTATTGCGATAAACGATAATATTGTTTGAAGACCTTTTTACACTGATTTAATGGAAATGATGTAATAATCCATGCGATTTCTTGCCAAAGATAGATACACTTTATTTTCAAAAGAACATTTAACACTTGAGCTGATAAACAAAATAAACAAAACAACCAAAAACAAAAATAAAATGGATTCTCAGTCTCCATTAACAAAAAACTCACTTGAAAAAAAAAAACTAAACAACATAAAGCCAAAGTGGAAATAAATACTGCATTCAATCAAAAGAGTGCAGATTATGAAGTCTGTATATTATGTTGCCCTTCAGTAATAATTAGATTTAAATAGAGAAGATGGGCACATCGACTACCTGATGCAATAATTCACACTACATGATTTTTTGCTGCTATTTTTCCCCTTACAACAATCTTGGATCGTTGGTCTTTCTAAGAGTGTGTGGTGTGTTACGGTAGATCGTCGTTGCCGCTCCGATCTAAATCAGAGGTTTTTCCCCGACTGGGATCTTTAACGCAGCCTGTTGAATGTGACAGGTAGCCAATCAGAAAGCGCGGATTCTCCTCCACGCTTTCTGAGGGGAAATTACGTCGGGGAATCCCAAACAGCTGACACGGCGCAACCCGAAGTCCAGCGGACATTGGAGATGATATGTGGAAACAACATTAATGTTTATTCAACATGCAAAGAATATAGAAATGACAAGAGGAGGAGTTGGAGCGAAATTGCTACCGCAGTTGATAAACCCGGTAACTTTTCAGCTGTTCTTCGTTAACGTGACGTAAATAGGTTCTAATGATTTTCATTCAGTCAGGACTTTACGCTGACACTAGCCACATGCATTGCAGGTAGATTGTAGTAAAGCATTGATTAATGCCTGGTTTTAAAATTAGTTCACTGGACTTGTAGCCATTATTTTGTGCCCATTGTTGGACACCACACGGCAGGAACGAACCCGATGGAACAGTTATACCTAGGATTTCTGTCGGCTAATGTGTGGTCTGTCAGGTTTTGAAAATGGGCCGACAATCGGCCGACAGCTCGTGTGCGCTGGGCTTTACACTAAGTAAAATGAGGATGGGGGGGTCAGTGGAGAGCACCGGAGTTGAGCCTTTTTTCATTCAGTGTCATCAACAGAAAGAGAAAAAGGCCGGAAGAGACGATAATGCCGATAATTAAAATGACGTCGATAGTTTTAATTTATCGTACGATTAATCGATTTACCGTTTATCGCGACAGGCCTACCTGAACCTGACACCAGAAAATGGTTAAAAACTGGACTCAAAATGACTGACAAAGCAGCCAGGATACAAAAAAAAATTAAACCACAAAATCAGTTAAACGATTGCAAGAATGTTTAGCAACTTGGAAGCAGAACCTGGAGAAATCAAAGTTTGCTGGTCGGTCTCACCTCACACCGTTGGCCACCGAACTCCAGAGGACATTCACACACGAAGCCGTCCAAAACCACGTGGCACCTGCCACCGTTCTGGCACGGTCCGCTTTCACATTTATTCCTCTGGATTTCACAGTGATTGCCGACAAAATCAGGAGGACATTGGCAGCGATAGCCCCTCTGTCCCTTCTAAAAGCAAAAAAATAAAAATAAGCCAAAGTCTCAAACAAATCTCTGCAAATTAAAAAAAACTAACAGTCTTACCTTACAGGTTCCTCCATTCTGGCATCGACCTTGGCAGCCACTGACGTCTGCAGAGATCGAAGATGACAAAGTTTTCAAATTGAAAGCATTAAATTATTTGTTCATTAATTAATTAGAGGTTAAATCTGTAGTGCAGAGTGTGCAGATTTAGCTGAAAGCTGGAAATAGGAACATCTGAAGTCAAGCCAGTGTCTTCAGTGTAGATCTGGGATAGTAAGGCAGCATGCAGATTCAGTTTGCCAAATGAAGACTCAAACAGGTTACCACATGTGTGAAAGTGAAGCTAAGCTACACCCACGTCGGAAAAAAGAAGGAGCCGAAGTTCAGCAGGTGTCGTTAATTGGAAAAAAAGCAAAGTCACCAGATGAGTGACGCCGAGTTGAGGTAAAGAAATACTGACTGATGTCACAGTTTTGGCCCGACCATCCCCGGAAACAGTTGCAGTGATATCCACCAATTAGATTTTTGCAAGAGTTAGCGTTCACACAGGGCTGTCCTGCACATTCATTTGCATCTGTGAAGGCAGCAAGGCAGACAGAGTCCATCAATTGAAGGAAATTTAGAAAAAAAGAAGTGGATACAAGAGTTCAAGATTAAAGAGAAAAAAATGGAAGAACCAGAATGTAGTGGTTTGATTGGACCATCAACTGAGACTAATATGCATGGCCTGTGTAATAAATAAAAGCTTAGTCAATTAAAAAGTATTTTCACACTTGATGCAGCAGGGTAGATGGGAATTTTCTGCAAATTTACTGAAAGAGAACAACTTCCCTCTGAATTATTGAGCTTGGCCCGTCGATACCTCAACACTGCTAATGAGATTGTCTCATGTTTTATTGCCGGCTGGAAATTATCCAGTAAACACTTAATGCAACCGTTGGAATATTTCAGATTGCGCAAAGTATCTCAGAGTTACGGTACTGCACAGTTGGCTCACAGTCAAAGATAACTCCATTTTCCCCAAACTGGTGTTACAGATGTTCCACCTCTGGTTCCTCAAATCTGAAAATTTTAGCTCCGATTATTTAAAGATGACCTTGAACAGGTTAAGATAGGATATGGACTACATAAAACATATTCATTCCTTTTTTTAAAGTTATTGTTAAAACCAGTTGTCCAAATGTGTTGGAGTTCAGTGTGGGTTGCTAGGCAACACACTGGGCCTCACTCAGGTTGCTAGGTGACGGGCAGAGCCTGCTGATTTGTGAAGAAGCTGATTTGTGAAGTTTTTCAAATGGCTCATTTTCCAGACACCAAAAAACAAACGTATCGCCAAAATAAGTTCTTGGCTGTTTGTAGAAGTAGCAGTGACCAACTGGAAGCATAAAAACTTCCAGAATATGTGGAAAAATACTCCATAGTGTATGTCTGTCCTTGAGGATTTACTATCTTTGTTACTAAAAGAGAAGGAAAATGAATTGTAGTCCTTTAACTGAACTATAAGACATTTTTTATGGTACGCAATTATACAATCTGAAGAATCCCTTTTAGAAACTTATGTTGCTGGAATGATGGCAGAATGTTTTTGTGGATTTTAGATGCAAAACCTGCTGTAAAAAAAAATCTGTTTCTTGGAGACCTTTGTATTATTTATTTTACTTGGAAATTTCCCTAATAGTTTGCTGATGTCATCAGACAAACAGTTGATTGGGCATCTTTTTTTAAACTCCATAAAATCTTGTGCCATCTACTAACTTTTTTTGTTTCAGCTTTCAGATTTGGTGATGTTTATTGTTAACATTTATTGTTGGGAATAATTAAAATTCCTACATAAAACATCAATTTTGTTTTTAAAAAAAAAAAAGAAACCTCAACTTAAAATACATTTGAGCTCAACTTGGTGAGCTTTTTGGTGTAAACATTTTGCAAGCAGAACGCTTCATCATGCCTTTACTGCAACATAAACGAGTGGAAAAAAAATAGTTGCACAAACACAAAGAGATGGAGACTCTGGGGGAGGCCATCAGCAGCACCAATGTCCTGCAACACACACCTACCACACGGCTGTCCTCTCTGAAACCCAACACTGCACTCACAACAGGCTCCAGGTGAGACAGGAGACCTATACCTGGCTGTAAGCCGAGACCAGAGCTTGTAAGATGAGACCCAATACTTTGGATCCCTTTCCTGCCTGCACCTCCAGACGCACATACAAGCACAACAACCTTGTTTACTGGTCGTCATACATTTCCTGGCTTGGCGCCGGTCACGTCCGCTTTTCGGACGGGGAGCAACGGCGGAACGAAAGCCGTAACCAGAGAGAAAAACCACAGTTTAGAAAGTCTTCAAAATCCCCATTTAAGATACTAAATGTGTCCTAGGGATTACATTTTGGAATGTTACAATCTTTGTTTTATAAGTACCGTTTGTAACTCAGTATTAGGAGGCTTTAAATACTGTAAAAACAAATTCATACCAATAATTTTTGGTCTAGTTTCTGGTACAAATACTTTGGTACACTTGAAAAACTAATTTACAAGCAACTTTTCTTCAAGATAAAGGAGCTTGTTTCAAGTAAATTCCTTACAATTGATGAAAAAGTTCTAGTTCCATTGGTGCCGTTACCTAGCAACGCCAAACAAGCCCAGGTTGTCGTCTAGCAACCCAGTCCTAGTTCCAATGGCAGATAATTGGACTTGGACATATTCACGTATCACAAGTGAAATAATCTGCCATTGGAACTAAAACTGCATCAACATTAAGGAATTATTGACTTAAAACAAGCTCCTATATCTTTCTGAAAAGTTACTTGAAAGTTAGTTTTCTCTTATTTCAAGTGAACCAAGATATTTGGACCAGAAACTAAACAAAAATTTTTGTTCTTCCCTGCAAAAACATAAAATCTTACAAAATAAACCCCAAAAGTGTTGGATTTCAATGACTAAAACCCAAAAATATATGATAGGTGGAAGTTTTGCACCATTCTTTGTTTGTTGTAATCGAGTTGTTGACAGAAATCTGTCCTACTGAGAAAGCACACGGTGACAGTAAGCAGTGTTTAAATCACACTAGTTGCTTCATTTCCTCATTTTATCTTCTCTCCTATCTTGACATAAGAAGTGAATTTGTGAGAAACAAAGTTTGTACATTTCAACCCATAAAACATGACAGATGATGCAACGCTAACGGATGACAGCGCTACGCAACACAAACACTGCTAATTTTTACACCATGATCAGGCTGTCTAGAAAAATAAATAAAAACCATAAGATTTAGATAATTAAATGGCAAAATTTGCAAGGTGTTAAAACTCCAGACGAAAACACAGCAACTGGTTTTGAAGGCAGAATTAAGTTCTTTGGTTCTTCTGCTTTTAGCGTAAAGAACTAAAAGCAGAATTGCTTTAAAAATGTGAAAATTATTATGAAAGGTCAACTTACCTATGAGACATGTCTTCCCTTCCCACTGTGGGGGGCACACACACTCGAATCCATCCTCCAGGTCGATACAGGTCCCACCGTGAAAACATGGACTGGACGAGCATTCATCCAAATCTAAAAAAAAAAACAAAAAACTCTGCCAATTAGTGACTGTTAAATGAGACTGGACTCAGAAAAATGGAGTGATGAAGTTGCAGAGCAGCGTAGAAAGAAAAAGCAAAACAAAAAAACAAACAAAAAGTGAAACGACTGACGTTTGCCACAGGTCGGCCCCTTCCAGCCTGGCAGACACAGACATTCGTATCCTGCAGCGACGTCACGACACGTCCCACCGTTGGAGCAAGGGTTGGAAACGCAAGAATGCTCGGCTGATCGCAGCAAAATATTACAGAAAAAGTCAATTCCAGAGCTAAAATTCATAGTGACGCCGCAAGAATCAAGTAATGGCCTTTTTATTATGTTGTTAGCTTTTGAAATTAATATTTTTATATATAAAATCAAGCACAATTTCAAAACTGAAACTAAAAGTTGTTTAAAAAGCGACTTGCCTATCTCACAGTTTTTTCCAGAGTAGCCCTGCGGACAGGCGCAGTAGTACAGGTTTGGTTCGGTGTTCATGCAGGTTCCTCCGTTGATGCACGGCTGGTGACGGCCGCAGTAATTCAAATCTGTTAGAAAACAGAAAGAAGACTTGGGAAAAAAAGCCCTGTAAGGAGAAATGCTCCAATAAATCGGATGAAATAGATTTTCTGTCCAACCGGCAGATGCCTGGAAGGTTAAAAATTCTAACATTTTCAGCGAGAAAGCCTTTTCTGAGGAAAAAAGACAACATGTTAGCCATTTGAATGCCGCTTCAGGCTGAGTAGAAGTGAGAGCAAGACTTCCAATACATAGTTGGTACAGAAAAAAAACATTTTTAAATATTTTGAACGCTGTCTTATTAATTTTTCTATTATATCTCTTTAGATTAAATCTGGTTGGACACAGACTGCACCAGTAAGTTGAAACCTTAGAGGAAAAAGCACGAGTCTTCATTTTATCAACACAGCAGCTTTTCATCTTAAAGGTGACTTATTGTGATTCCTTCAACAGGTTAGGATAAGTCCACAAAACATGTTCATTACATTTTCAGAATGAGTTGTTTCAAGGCCGACTCAACGTTTACACTCGCACGTAAAAATGGCCGCATACAGATGAGAAACTATGCAACAGTGCATCTTTGAAAAGCAGAAGTGGAGCCTCCTGCACAACTAAAAGAATACAGGAAGTGGTTTCTGACTAGCAAGCCAACAACAAAACATTTGTCTTTTCCAGCAGCCATTGTATGGTACATACAACCGACTAAGCATGCTAGAGCTCAACTGGGCTGGGCTTCGTTGCAGTTGCCAGGTAACGGCGAATGTGACTAAAGCAGAAGGTTTTTGAAACAGCTCATTTTCCAGACACCAAAAAACAAAATATAATTTTTTTGGGAATAGCTTAAGTGCTAGGTCTGGTTTTAGAAGCAGTTGAGACCCATATAGGAGTATAAAAATGTGCAAAATTAGAACTTTGCATAATAAGTCCCCTTTAAGTTCTCTTGAGAGAAAAAATATCCATTTGATCAGCTGAACTGAGCTCATGGAGACGACTTTAAACTTTAACTTAACCAATTGAACAGATAGAAGCCTGTTACAATGCAACCAAATGAATTCCATCCCACCATCTTATCAACGTTTAAGTGAAGCTTCAAGTCTGCAGTGTGTGTTTTGTTCTTTGCAGAGTTCTGTGCAGCCACCTCCATGTGTCACTTTTTCTGGGATTTCCCTGAAATCTCGTTGCAGGCTTCGCTCTGAATCGAGGACCAGCTGCCTGCGTTGGCAGGAGGTGTTTTCTCAGCCCCCTGCTGCTCCGCTTTATGACTCATTTTTCTGTATTTGCAGGCTGCAGACAGGTGGTGGAGAATTAGCAGCACAAACCAACCTCTTATTTGCACATATTAAATTAAAATAAATGGTTGTGCTCATTTCCTGTTCTTTTAAATAAAATAAATCAACTAAAGCATTTCACACAAGCCTCAGGCTGAAGCCAGGTTCCCCCTAAAAACCTGGTAAATAAATGAGCAGGAATCCGCCTCCACTGGGGATCTCAGGATCTGTCCTCATCCCCCGAAGAGCCGTCTGTGACGGAGGCATGAGGGCGGATCGGGTGATCCTGCCGCTGCTCAGATCTCAGACAGTAAAACTATCCAGCTTCTGGTTTCCAGATAGACGGAGACGCCACTAAAGACGAGGCAGACTTCATTTTAAACAGCTTAATCTGGTGATAAATTACAGCTATTAGGGTCAAATTTTTCTATCAATTCCTCTACAAACTAGTAAATACCTTTAGTATGCATCTTCATAAACTACCATACTAAAGTCATCAATAGCTCCATTTCTGCAGATTTATAAAAGCACTACAGTAGCTAAAAATGTGAACAAAACTTAGACAATATTCCGCCAACGTAAAAAATATACAATTTTGTAAATTCAATGTTTCCTTTAAATGAAAAAGGCCATTATAAATCACATGGAAATACGTTTTTTCATGCAATAAGTCATTAAAAACATGCAGCTCCATCAAAATCCAACCACTTCCTGTCTTCTTTGCCGTTTCCGCCAGTAGTAACATCCCGTTGTTGATCGCATACGAAAAAAGTGTTTCCGTTGCAGTTTTGCTAACTACAGCAATTTTGATACAGCCAGAAAAAGAAAAAAAAACACCTCATCCTTTTTTGGGCCATTGGAAATAAAATAAAAGGGTAAATTCTGCCAAAAAACTGAAATTTTGAGATTAATCTCAGAACATTTCTACAAAAAATGACATTTCTGTGCTCCAAAAGTCAGAAATCAACTATCAAAAACCTGAATGTTCAAGTTTGAGAAAACTTCTGTTCACCAGGGTAACAAATATTCAATATTTTATTTTATTTTTTTTAAAACAACCAAAAAACAAAGAGTGCATACCTTTTTCACACCAGAGGCCGCCCCAGTTCCTCTCACAGTTGCACTGCCAGGGCTGGTTGCAGGTGCCGTGAACGCATCCGGGAAAAACTTCACATTCATCGCAGAACTGGCCCTTCCAGCCGTACTTACACCTGTTAAAAAAGAAAGATAAAAAATACGGCTTCTTTTCCTGAAACATTTTGTAAAGCAGATACATTTTAGTTCCCCACCTGATCAGACGCCGTTAATAAAGATTTGACTGAATCATCTCATCCAAATGCATGTCTAAACATAACTAGACCTTATATTACTACAAAATAGGATTTTTAAAAAATCCAACTAACTTTTTTTTCTACCTTACAAGAACTTGAGTTTGCCTTAAATCTTACTTTGAATTTCTACAATATTTGCTTTTAACCTTAACGTCACAATTCTCACAAGACAGTGAGATAGTGGTTAACATTACAGCTGAATTTGAATATTTACATACACTGAAAAAAACCAAAAACTTTTTACTCCCATTGCTACATTTATTTTCATGTTTTTGGTCAGTTTGAATCACCAAAATAAGCCATTTTTGTTAAATGCCAGAAGAATGAGATTTGGACTTTTATTATATCATGTTAAAAAACATTTTATGTTTGATAAATATAATAACCAGAGAAGTGCTGTCATGATTGACATGCTTTTATTTTGAAAGGAAGAAACATTTTCTCTACCAAAGCCTGCAAACACCACTGAATTTCACCCGTGCCATCGTTTTAAGCAATCAATAATTGTGACGATTAATCAGATTTAAAAAAAAAAAAAAAAATGGACACATTCTATGAATTTTATATTCATAGAATTTAAATTTACAAAAAAGTTAAAAATTTTTGAATCTGAAAACATTTTGTTGTCTAAAATGTAGCAACATAGCGTTCCTTTATATAAAACTATTTCGCTTGAGTTTTGGGTAAAGCATATTTACAGACAAAGATGTTTTCATCTTAAAATGCCCATTTTTAATACATTTTTTAATAGTTTTGGCTTAATTATTGCTTTAAATAGTTTTTTTTAAGCACATGGCCTTTTCTTGGGTTTGCATACTCTAGTTAACGATCACTACTATAATCAATTAATCACAATTAATCCGATTAATCGTTTCAGCCATAATGTGAAATTATGGTTCAAATCATCAAATGAGAGAAAAAGAAAAATCTCTGAATTGATTTATGGTTTTTATAGAAGTTTGGTGGCATTTAAAGACGTCAATCCGATTAATCGTTGAACAAATCCTCAAACTGCATGTTGAATGTGGCAAAAAAAAAAAAAAGCCAACTCATTTATAAAAAACGCATCCTAGAACAAAGCCCTAATATAATTGATCTGAACATGGACTCATCCTGGTCCCATGGCCTGCTGCCAAACAATCCCAGTGTATGTTGACATTCCAGGGCAGGAGAGGTTAAGTATACTTCCATGGGCTCCCGCGCACAAGCAGGAGTCTGGTTTTGAAGGAGAGTGGCGGCTACGAGGGTGGTAAACTCGCTCAGGCACTGAGTGGCTGGAGACAACTGTGTATATACACAGAGTCCGTGCAGCGCAGCCACAGAGTCGTACGCTGCTATTCCAAAGCCGCGGTGTCGTCGGGACAGCTGTCTTGTCAATTGACGGCTATTTTGAGCCCCCTGCAGACGGCACCGCTGCCTTTCTGAGAGACCAAGACTTTGGAAACCAGCCACTCTCCAGCACTGCAAAACAAAATCTTACCAAGTGAAATAAGGCTTCAAATAAGACAAAACTAACTTACAAAGTAACTTTTCTGGAAGATGTACGTCTTATTTCAAAGATATTTGCACTAGAAACTAAAAGCCACTTGGTAAGATTTTGTTTTTTTGTTGCATGTTTCTGGACAAGAAAGCGTCTTGTCCAGAAACATGCAAGATGCAGGGGTGGGTTATATACTGTAGACTTAAAGGTCATCACGATATTTTGTGACATTATTTTGATGAGGATAAAAGTGACATTATTACTACCTTTTAGATAACTGTATGGCTGTGATTGTGCCACAGCTATTCTAGACACCAATCACAAAGGGGTTTGATTTGTACCACTAGGCTGCACACAGTAACTGAATTTAATCATGTTTTCAACTTTACTGACATTACCATTGAACAAAAATAGTAAAATAAAAAACAATACTGTTATTTATGGGGATTTTTAAGTATTAATTGGAATTCATTGTGATAATAAATCAAAAATGATGTGAGTTTTCAAATCCAACTTGAAAATATTGCTAAACTGCTCAGAAATGCAAACATTAACTGTATGACTGTTACCACGGTGATTAGAAAGCAGTTTATATTTTCCGTTTTATTTTATTATTGCATTTTGTAACTTGTCTAATGACTGCAGATACAAATTACCTTATGTTATAATCTGGTAAGGTGACATTTATGTATATTGCTGATATGTAAATACAAAATTCTTATAAGAAAATCATCATTATAAAAGATGAATTATACGATAAAATGGTCGCCAGTAGGTAGGGCTAGTTCAGGGTTTCAAAATAAAATAGATTCCAACTCACAAAGTCTGAATCTTTCTGAAAAAGGAAAAAGTTCTGCAGATTCAAGGTGATTCTTAGGACAAGCCTCTTAAATGTGTCGGAACAGGCCCAAAGTGGCGCACTCTGAAGTCTGAATGGAGCGATGTCAAAACCGACACACACCAGCTTTTGTTCAGCAGCTTTTAGGTGTGACGTACACGGGCGAACACGGAACAAAAAAAGAGGTGGTAAATGATTTAATGCCAGCTTTTCGTGCCCTGGGGAATCATTAAATTCGTGCTCCTGCAGGACGACCTTTTTACTGCCGCTCCCCTATTCAAGTCGCTCTTCCTGTTGACGGTTTACATGAATCAGTCGCAGTTCACCAACGGGAATGAGGAGGACGCGTAAAAACGAGAAGCAGCTTCCAACACTGGGTCATACGGAAGAGGATTAGGGCCACGGGAATAAAAAAAATAATAAAGAAGCATATTGATCTGAAGATTAACGTCAGACTTCAGAGCAAAACTGTCATTAATCGAAACAAGACTTGGAAGAGAAAAAATAAAGTCAAAATTCTGGGAAAAAATCCAAAATTTAAAGTCTGAATTCAAAGTCAGAATGCTGATTAAAAAATTAAAAATTAAAAATTTTAAGAAAAAATCCCTGTTAAAATTTGGTTTAAAAAACCCCCAAAAAACATCAAAATTCTGAGGAAACAAGTGAAATATCTGAAGAAAAGAAAAAATGTTAACGTTTTGAGAAAGAATCAGAACTCTGATGAAGTCAAAATTTAAAGTCAGAATCTGAGATCAAAGTCTTTTTTAAATATCTTTTTTAAATTTGCCCTAATCGTCTCATCCCATCTTTCCATAGAAGGTGTTTTTTTATTTTAAAGACGTGGAGAGCGTCGTCGCATCCGGCAGGTGGGGAGAGGACAGAAGGGTTTCCACAGATGACAACGGGATGTGAAGGCATCCTGGAAACAAGGCACCAGCAGGGACGGTGCGCGTCACTTTATTTAACTGTCATTTCCACATTGGGGGAATGAAAATAACACAGCGGGCATTCATTTCCTCCGCTGCCCCTTGCCCTTCAAGGAGGACTGCAATGCGGACAGGGGGGAAGCCGGGGTCTGACGATTCCCGGCACGGTTTACAGCGCAGCAATTCACACACGCACAGCAGCGTCTTTCTTTGGTCCAAGGTGCAGAGAGCTGATGAGGCTCTTGGTATTCTGAGGAGGATCTCGAGCTGCTAAAAATACAAGAAGGCAGGAGCGGCTTCGGCCTCGCCTTCAGAAGAGATCTGGGAGATGCCCACAAGGGAAGGAGAGGCTGGAAACAACAAGCCTCACCAAGTTGATGCTGCTTCTGTTCAGAATGTCAAATCTAGACTTTTCTCTCTTTTCTGTCATCGTCTGCAAGATTTTTATGGTTTCAAAATGCTGCAGGATTCCCCTTTAAACATAAAACTGTCTCAAAGTGGCAAAAATCTGATACCAAAAACACAAGAAATACGTTATTCATAATTACATTTACCACCAGAAGCTCAAAAATAAAAAATAGTTCTTACTCGCATTTGCCTGGAGCAGAGCAGTTGCCGTGTACCGGGTCGCAGCCTTGTCTGCAGATCGCTGGAGGAAAACAAGAAAAAAGTTAAATTCTCATGTTGACAAATGGAAGGTGGGAAAAGCATAATTTCAACGAATGCAAAGACAGTTATTAACGGCGCTCTGAAACGAGGGACAACTTTACGACTTGCATATAAAACTCTACGCAGCTTTTAAAAACAACTCCACCCTTTTCACCACCCATCTTTTCACACCTTTCAAGGTTAGCTGAATGATTTACAGTGGACACCCCAGGTTTCACTGTTAGGAACACTACAGCAAAAAAAAAATAATAAAAATCCAGTCAAACTCCGAGTCTCATTGGGAAAAAAAAAACGGACATTTTGAGTTTAATCTCAAAAATGTCCATGTTTTTTTTTTTTTTTTAAGTTTCAAAAGTTACATTTGCTACAAAAGTCATTTTTGGATTTCAGAAATTTATTTTTGGAAATTGCACTTTCAAAGGTGCCAATTTTTGAAAGTGGAATATATTTCACTTGTGAAATTTTTTAATTTGAGTTTCAGAAGTCAAACGCTTGCTAGAAAAAGTCAGAAATTTCCCATTATTTTCCAGAAAATTTCTGAAATTAACCAAAGATTTTCTAGAAAATTTTAGACTAATTTTAAAAATCTGTTTTTTTTATATTTGACTTGTGGTACTCAGGAATTTCCTTGTTTTTTCTATAACATTTCAGAAATTGTTTTACTTTTGGAGCTCAAATTTTCTAGAAAAAAAAACTATTCCTTTTCTGAAATTAATCTAAAAACTTCTGTTTTTTTGAGACTCAAAACTTTTAGAAAAGGAAATTTCTTGAATTAATCTAAAATTTGTCGTTTTTTTCTTGAAAATGTTAATCTTTTGGAACTCAAATTTTTAGACTAATTTAAGAAATGTCCTGGTATTTTCTAGAAAATTTTAGTTTTTGTTCTTGAAACTTCAACTTTTGGAACTCAATTTTTCAAGAAAAAAGGACATTTCTGAGATAAATCCCAAAGTTTTGGTGGAAATGGACTCCTTTTTCTTTAGATCGACAATAGCCCTAGCATGCTGTCGAGCTCCACTCTTGAGATTTACACAACTATGCTTTTATAACTCATATTGAACCACAAATGATCTAGAGAAAAGGTTAGCCAAGTAGCCGGTTCCATAGCTATGATCTAGTTGGGAAAGTATTTTCTGGGCTAACCTGTCTTGCACTCTTTGCCCATCCAGCCGTCCAGACAAACCCGAGTCCCTGAAGCGTCGCAGCGATAGTGTCCGAAGTAGTCATCCCGAGGATTGCACAGCTCGTTGCACTTGTTCCCGTAGTAGTTCTCGTCGCAGCGCACCCGGATGCGGTAGACGAGGCGAGCCACAGGCCCGTCATGGCGGTTGGTCTGCCAGGGATCGCCGGGGTTGATCATGCCGGTGTGAACGCCGCGCTCGATCAGCAGCTCCTCGCCGTCTGAAACGAACATGAACATTAACCCTAAATCCGATTTGGGAAACAAAAGCTGATCAAAGGATCCAGAACCCAGGACTGCTGGGATGGATACTCCTTCAGTAACTGATGGGCTGGCTCTGCTCCAGGGCTACATGCCCGGAAAATCTTCAAACGATGTCGCCTAATTAGATGTTCAACCACCTCTATGGACTCACTTTGCTTTAGAGGTGCAGCAACTCTACTGATTGAACTCCACAGCCCGTCTTTAAGGCCAACTTCAGCCACTTCCAACTTTGATCTTGCTCTTTTAGTGACGATCTAAATGCAAGGTAGTCAATGAAAGGCAAACTGCACCTTATTGCCCCTCTGTTTCCCAAAAGAAAAAAACTCCACACAAAAAGAAAAGAAGAAATAAGAACCATTTCAAGTCAAGTTTGGAGTTAAAAAACAACAAGTCTTGATTGTTGCATGTCATCTTCCAAAAATGCCTTGAAAGCCAATGAAATATTTGCTGAAGGCAATGAAATTATTTAAAATAGTGATGTGAAAACTGCTTTATGATGAAAACTAAATTATAAACAAGTTGATCCAAACCGATTTCATTTCAGAAAATAGTTTGATATCAGATAGAGGGAGTAAATCACAATCAGATGATGAATTAAAATGGGCTAAATAATTTCCCTTCTGATTATTAATATTTTGTTATATTTACAGACTTCATAATCCATCTTATTTATGGTTTCAGTTGAAGAATGGTTTTTAATTTTGTTTTATCAATTTTGAAAACAAAAAAAATCTTACCAAGTACTTTTGGTCCAGTTTCTGTAAGTTACTTACAGATAACTTAAGAAATCTGACCTTGTTTTAAGTCAATAATTCTTTAATATTGGTGAAAAGATACTCGTTCCATTGGCAGATTATTTCACCAAGGACATCTCCCCGTGTTTTTAGCGAAATAATCTGCCAGTGGAACTAGAACTGGGTTGCTAGGTGACGGGCTGGGCGTGCTGGCGTTGCTAGGTGACGGCGCCGGTGGAACTACAACTTTTTAATCAATATTGAGGAAGGTTTGACTTAAAACAAGCTCCTGTATCTTGCTGAAAAGTTACTTGTAAGGTAGTTTTCGCTTATTTCAAGCGAACAAAAGTATTCGCATTGGAAATGAGACCAAAACTACTTGTGTTTCTTGCAGTGCTGTCAATATACAGTATATCTCGAAAATGGTTACAAAAACAACTCTCATTGTTCATCACAATAATTACAGTGACAATTTATTGCCCATCATAATTTGTTACCATGACAACCCTAAGAAAATGTGAAAACTACCAGTTAATCAAGTAACCAACAGAAAACCATTTAATTTAGCCATGATTTGAGAGTTTTAGGCCTCCATACTGACGTTTATCTATGTTGCCAGCTAACAACGTTCTGAGAAACCCAACAGCAGGAAAACAATTTGATTTATCAAGGTGAGCTCAAAGCAGACAAACAATCGCTGTGGAGTGGGGACCGTGATTTCTTTTTCTCCACGGTTTTGGACTCGTTGGAAACAGGAACACACACACATGCCTGCACCTTCCTCTGCTGGGGACTTACACAATGTCAGACAGAATTAAGCAGCAACAACAACAACAGAAATAACCCTCGCCAGTTGCCAGATAGAGAACAATGGGCTCTGGGCCCAATCCGGTCTCTGCAACCAAGTGTCTAAACAGTGGGCCAGTTCGCCCAGTCCGCTCCACTTCCTGTTCGATAAACACAAGGAAAACAGCCAGCTGCCTTTCCTGAGGACGCGGTGGGATGGGGGGTGTAGAGGCAGACGGGAGGATGTGACGGTGGAGGAGAGGAATCCACTGACAGAACCACGCATCGGGTCTTATGTAGAACCAGACCGGCGTGCCGAGTCATGGTCGACATGTTGAGCTTCATGTCTGTTAGACTTGTAGAGTCAATACTGAGCATTTAGTGAGTCTGCATACAAGATAATGTATGCACAACACACAGTTTCTGGGTGACGAGTCTGGCAATGAGGAAGAAGAAAGCCTTAGGATACAAAAAATACTCAAAAGGAGACACACCCTCAGCCGGTTTATGAAATAATAGTGATGCTAGTTGATCAGCCAAAAAATAGCCAAGTTCTCTTGCTGCTTCAATCAGTGGCAAAAGAGTTGGAATTAACTTGGTTACATTTACTTGAGTAACTTTCTTTGGGGGGGGGGAAAGATAACTCTTGGGAGCATTTTTACTTTTACTCGAGACATTTTATTGTGAAATGTCACTACTCTTACTTTAGTGAAGATTCTGGATACTTTATCTACTGTGAGTAACTTTACTGAATGAATACCAACAAAAATCACCTTCAGTTTTGTTAAAGTTTCATAAGTTTTTTTACTGAAAAGTCTACTTATTTTTTTAATGCCTGATTCTATCCAAACTACTTTCATTTTGGTCCTTAAAATTCCAAAATGTCCACATAGTTTTATATTTTTTCTGTCTTGTGATGTATTTTTTAAATATTACATTGATTTTTTGATCAGTTACTCAGTATTTGAATAGCCTTTTACCAATAAGTTCTTCTTTCTTTTAAGTAAAATGTCTGCACTCTCTAACCACTGAATGAACTTATTTTAACCCAAAAATTCACCACAAAATTTGATCTTGTTATAGCTGATTTGGAAAAGTGTTAATTTTGCCTGATTTTGTTACATTATATAAACAATTTATATTTTGGTTCTGAAAATACAATCTTGTTGTACGATCTTGTTCACGAATGGGGGAAGAAGGGAGCGGGAGATCGACAGGCGGATTGGCGCAGCGTCTGCTGTCAAGCGGGCGCTGTACCGGTCCGTCGTGGTGAAGAGAGAGCTGAGCCAAAAAGCGAAGCTCTCGATTTACCGGTCGATCTACGTTCCCACCCTCATCTATGGTCATGAGCTTTGGGTCATGACCGAAAGAACGAGATCGCGGATACAAGCGGCCGAAATGGGTTTTCTCCGTAGGGTGGCTGGGCTCTCCCTTAGAGATAGGGTGAGAAGCTCAGTCATCCGGGAGGGACTCAGAGTAGAGCCGCTGCTCCTTCACATCGAGAGGAGCCAGTTGAGGTGGCTCGGGCATCTGGTCAGGATGCCTCCTAGACGCCTCCCTGGTGAGGTGTTCCGGGCACGTCCCACCGGGAGGAGGCCCCGGGGAAGACCCAGGACACGCTGGAGGGACTATGTCTCTCGGCTGGCCTGGGAACGCCTCGGGATTCCCCCGGAGGAGCTAGAAGAAGTGGCTGGGGAGAGGGAAGTCTGGGCCTCCCTTCTGAAGCTGCTACCCCCGCGACCCGACCTCGGATAAGCGGAAGAAGATGGATGGATGGATGGATGGATGGAAAATACAAAGATTTCCACATTTTAAAATTAATCTGCCAGAAAGTGCATATAAATTTGACCCTACATAGCTGGGTTTACCAATATTTTAGATTTACTCTCAAAGCTAGAAAATGATGGCAAAAATTGATTGAAATTGAAAGAGTATAAAGAGATTTTTGTATTACAATATAAAGAGAGTAAATATCTGCTTTTATGTTGCACCTCAGGACTAATTTCTTTGACATGTTCACCCTTTGACCTTAACCTGACCTTTTAAAACAAACATGAGTCCAAACGATGTAACAAAAAAATAAATAAAAAAACTGAACTGTATGCTCCATTAACCGCCACAAACGGCATGTATAAAATACAGAACCTCTCAGAAAAATGTGCAGCTCTGCTGAAAGGAAGTCTCAACAAATATCCAGATGTCACTCCGCCGAACCGTAGATGCACTTTCAAAAACTTCATGCAACTTCAGGAGAAAAAAAGGAAAAAAAATTAAACTTCCATTTTTCTTCCAAAACCTATTCAGAAGACTACAGCAACATAACGTTCACTGCAAAGAACTAGGTTCATTTCTGCAATATTTTTCTTTTTTAAATAAAATTTAAAAAACAGCTGAAACGAAAAAAAAATAATAATCAAACAGTTTCAGCTTAGTTTCAAGATGAACAGAAAACTCAACAGAGGGCTTTAGCTGCTCAACAAAGTAAGCAAAGTTGGTGGAATCAACTCCCTCCCTCGCTCTTTGGTTACCTAGCAACCACAAGCAGTTACAAGTTCTGTCAGACTTCAGTTACCTAGCAACAACTTGTTAAGTAGCTTCCACCACTCTGCCTCATAAACTGCCTAAATATAAAAAACAAAGTATAGGAGTGAAAACTGGATGGAACAGGAAATGTTTGGCAGCATTTTAGATCTATAAAAACATTAATAGTTAATATTGACTGATCAAGTGATATGAAATACTTATACCGCGATACATTTTCCAGCACTAATCATTACAATTACTGTTGTAAAGCGCCTTAAAAAATTAGCCATACCTCGTTACCTTCTAAAGACCAGAAATTCACTTTTTTTGTTTCACATTTTAGGTGGAAAACTTTTAAATTGCCAGTCATACCACAACTGTTAACCCATCAACTGAGACGTATGGTGGTGGCAGTAAATTTACCGATACTTTTATTGGTCCTGATATTGAAAACAATTCTAGATCACACAATAGAGATTGACGATTAAAACCAGAAATATGAGTTTAATCAGTTTAACCAATTTTTTCAAATATTTTCTGGAACAGCCAGGATCTTACACATTGAATCTATTTTGACACTAAATATATAAGATGAAAAAAAAAGAGAAGTAAACGTGATTAACATTAAGTGACAAACTGATTTAAGACGCTTTAAACACTCGGACCAGAAACATCCATTTACGCTCTTTATGCCGATTTGGCTCAGGCTGAATGCTACAGGCTGGACGGAAACCAACTGGAATGTTTCGAGCAACAATTAGGCCTCCGATCCATCAGAGCCGCAAATTTACTCAACTAATGCAGCAACAAAAGACGACACAGCTAATCAAAGAGTGATGATGTCAAAATCTATTTATTCTCCATTGTCTCCGTCTACAGGCGGAAGTTTGTTTGATGAGGGCGCCAAAACAGGATGCAAAAACCTCAAATAAACACGGGATGATCAGAAACCGTCGATTCTGCGTTAATGAACACGTAGAAGAATCTCATGAGTAATTATTGGTATCTTTGCAGATCAAAGCCGCATTCAGACATGCGGATATTACAGCTGATGATGGTTCTTCCTGAAGACGGCACAGATGTGTAATAAAATGTTTAAAGAAGTCCACCAGGCGGACAAACTCAAAGGAAAAATAAAAAAATCAGGATACAGCTGGTCCAAAATGACCATCAGAGCCAACAGCTCCAACAGTCAAGGTTTGCTCTGTGAGAATATTTTAGCATAAACTCCCACCTGAAGAAAAACTATTCTGGAATTTTCTGCCAACACAAACATTCATCTGAACATTGGATGAAAATACATTAATCTGCAAAGATTTTGGAACTAAATTTACTATTGTCTATTAATCGTACAGACTTGTGCGTCTTTTTATTTGGTCTTTCCAATTAATTCAAGAAGTTTTCAAAAGTTTTTCCAAGTTTCTAATTTTGACCAGAGCTGAAACGATTAATCAGATTAATCATGACTATTCAAATAATCGTCAACTAATTTAATAAGTTTTAAGTACATAAACCCCAAAACATGAATAATAAAAATCTGCAGTAATTAAGCCAAAACTGTACAAATATATATACATTTTGCATAAAAACACTTTTGTCTGTAAATGTGATAAAGTCAAAGCTTCTAAAGTGATATTATGTTACCTTTACCCAGATCAAATTAATGAAACTAATGCGGTATTATTGCATTTTAGGCAATAAAATGTTTATTTTTTTATTATTTAATGAAGAAACTGATATGTTTATTTACATCTTTCCATGCATTTCTAATGCATATAAAAAAAGTCTTAAGTAGTTAAGTGAAAAAGCTGCATAATGTGCCTTTTTTAAAAAATCCGATTAATTGTCAGATCAATCAATTACTATAATAGTTTGTTGTACTGGTTTCTCAGATTAATAAAAAGCTATTTTTATTTTGATATCAGTCACATCTTTGTGGAAAACTTGGTACTTATTTGATTATCAAAATGAGGCTGTGCAAAAAGTTTTTAAAAAGTCAATTGGTTTAAAAATTTAAGGGATAGAATCGTGAAATTACAACAATTCGATAGATCTGATACAAGTGTGTTTCTGCATCATATTTAGTGAAGCAAGGATATTAATATGAAATAAAAACAAGAATGTATCCACATTATACAGCTTTTAATAGCAATTCAGAAGCAGAAATCATCTATATTTATTGAACTTCACATTTTGGAATGAAAGAACTAAATAGTGTTTTTATAAAAGCATGAAATCTTCACTTCACATGTCTGATGTAATTAGAAAGTATTGATATTTTGTTTCATGATGACCCTTTGACTGTAGAAACGATGAATTTACAGTTTCTACCGCTGTAATAAATAAAAATGCCCAGAAAAGACTGAAGGAAAACAGATTCAAATAAAATTAACTTATAAAGTATGAACTTACTGTTGCGCGTGTCGTTGTCCCAGTCCCAGGCTTCAACAATCAACGTAAAAGTTCGCTGCAGAAAAGAAAAAACAGAAAGAGTGAGTGACACACAATGAGAATTAAATTAAGAAAACAGACTTTACTCTTCATACAGCTCAAAACGATAATTTACTCCAGAGGCATTATTTCAGTACAAAAATATATTTTGCAAATTATGTTTCTTGTTCCAGAAAAATATGGTGCACAAGTCTAAACCCAAAACGGACGCAAACCTTTAGATTCATTGCAAAGGAAACGTCAGCAAAAAACAGCGGAGCATCATTCCAGTCACTTAATTCTTGAACAAGCATCAGACACATTCGAACTGATGATGCAAAAATCAATTTTATTGCTACTACAGAGTCAAGTATTCAACTTGGCTTGACTACAGAGTACTGCTAGAGTTACAGCCCCAATGTAACCCAATGATTCAGAAATAAGAGAACACGCTACAGTAGGTCCAACTGTGAGCAGCCAAAAGTAGCAACTGGAGAAGAGCATCAACTTTAAGCACCAACTCCTTTAAACTTTCCTCCAGCTCTGCATGGAGTGCACAAATATCAGCTCTCACACACTTTTCAGCTCAGGAGGGAAACTTTGCAGGTTCTGAAAGCTTCAGCTTGATGGGTTGAGTTTTTCAATGGTTTTATAAATGACGAGCTGTAATTGGAGTCATTACAGGGACTTTTTAAAAAAAGATCTATGAGGAAAAGTGGTTAATAAAAGAAAGTCAATATGGTTTTGTGACTGAACTTAAAAAAATAAAGCTAGAGATCTCAACTTTTATCCTAGATGGAAGTAAATACTGATAAAATTCTCTTTAGGATGTAAAAATAAAAACTTTGTTTATTTTTAACAGTTCCAGCAGTTTTAAACTCTTCAACTGCAGAGTACATATGCACAAATTTAAGTTTAAAAATACTTTATTGATCCCAAAGGGAAATTAAATGTTTTGTTTTACTTGCTTCAATTCAGATTCTTAAAAACCCCACCATAAATAAAGGCGTTTTAACACTTTTGTTGTGTTTTAGCTTTTATGAATTCCCACCTTGACACAAAACAGACAAATAAGCAAAATGTGGATAATTAATGAATTTTTTTCATGATTTTTTAAAATATTTTGTAGCTCTACTGTAAATCGGGACAAGTTCAGGAGAAGAATCATTTTATTTTTACTCTTGCTTGAATGGCATGTTCTCTAATCTTTCCTATTGTGAAGAAAACAGAATTTTGCTTTATGTATATAGAAAAAATGAGAATTATGGGTTACCATGCTCTCTGATTAATACAGAACCTGAAGCTTGCCACAATAAGCAGTAAATCAATTAAAACAAGCTCAATAATTTCCATTAGCATGATTTATTTCTTCTTTCCTCTTTCTACCAACAATTGAATGATAAGGTCTTCGGTTTTTGCTTTGCCCTTTTTCTGAAGGTCTTTTTTTTTTTATTTTTTAGAGACTTTATCATTCATTTTGTCATTTCTGATTGATCTATTTTGTACATCTAAAATGTCTTGGTTTTTTTTGCATTTTTATACCATAATATTACCAGAAAAGGGTCTCAAAACAATCATACGGTTTATCGCAATAATTTCTGGGACAATTAACCGTCCAGACTTGAGTAAAAAACTGTTTAACTTTTTGCCCATTTGACAATTGTACTCAAGTCAAAAAGCTGGATTTTTCAAAACACATTTTAATAAAAGGTTGTTATAAACATAACAAAGTAGATTTTTTAAAGAGTTTCTAAAAGAAATAAGTAACTAAAAGTGGGGGTGCTGCAATTCCAGAGCAAGCCCCCCACCACTGAAAATGGTTAATCTGGATAAAAACCACAAGAATGGCCTGGAGCTGGGGTCAGAGTAGATTACTGCCAAACACTGAGCTTCCTTTAGGAAGTACAAAAAAATTAAAAATATTTCACATCGTTTTTCTGATGCAAATGAGTTTCAGTTTCTTCCTGATTAATATTAAAATTAATTTCCCTTCATCCCCTGCAGGTTTGATTGCCAATAACAAAGTGACTCTGCCTGCATGATGATCTGCACTACATGGACCGGCTTTGCCCTTGGTTGTCAGACGGGGAGTTAAATCACCAGTAAGTGGATTATCACGTTTCACACCAAGTTATGCTTTACACTTGTAGCGTGTTGACGAACATCGTTCGCTCGCTTATCAAATTTATACTCAAAAACTTCAACGACTTTGAACAGAACCAAAACTATTTGGACAACTCAAGCCTATCAATACCAAATACATTTTTTCATCTGCACAGTTCATTGATGTGGCCTAAAAACATGATTGGAAATGATAGAATGATTAAAATTTTAAGATATTTCTTATATTTTAGCCCATAAAGACTGTAAAACCATTTGCATTTTGCACAATCACAGCACAGACTGGTTTGAGTAAATGTAAATAGATGTACACACAAACCAGCATCACTGCTAGGCAACCAGCTGACCTAAATAGCAGTCATTACATCACTACCAGTGACAGTCGTAGCACCCATAGTGTGACTGCTGTGACCTCTAGTGTAATGTCACCAAGGGGATATTGGAGAGGCGCGGGGGTTTGTTAAGGGGAGGGGAAAAATGGATTTGTGAATGCATGAATCAAGAAACCAGTGAGGGAAAGATGGCAAAGTGTGTGTTTGTAAGTCTTTGTTGATCTGGGGGACCTGCAAGCTGGTAGGCTGGTAGCTGCTGGGCTGTGGGATTAAGCAGGCTTGTCTGGCTGTGGGTGGTGGCAGGAGGAAGGGGAGGGGAGTGTTTTTGTGGAAGACCATGGGTGACGAGAGAATAGCTGGGAAGATGCAAGAAGCCAAATCAACAGGTAAGACATAAAAACTACCAAAGAACCAAAAAGTGAGATAAGCTTCAGGGTGACGTTTGGGTAAACCATCAATCCAACTGCAGGCGTGCAGCAGATGCAGCTCCGGCGATGGATTATGTGACATAAACGTGCATCATCCCACGACACGTAGCTCGGCTTCTGACCTTTCCACCCATCCCCCCACCACAAAAGGAAAGGAGGGTGGCTCTGTGGGTTGGTGTGTGGGTGTGTATGCCAATGCATAAAAAAGGAAATGATTGGCAATCACTGGCTGTAACTTGGTGAATAAATCTCTATAAAAACTATTTTTAGGCTTCACAAAGATCTAGAGATTCTTGCATGCCTACATGCTGTAAATGATTCAAGTCAGAGGAGCAAAGCCATGGACTAGACTGGTTTCCCACAGACCATCCCAGTCTGTGATTAGCTGGATTAAGTGACAGCTGCCCAAATGGTCGGAACAAGATAGATGGATGGGCAGGGGGATAAAGGGGAGGATTGGGGGAGGGAACGGGGAAAGGCTACCAAACAAAGACCCTTGTCCCAACACCGAAACTCACCCCCATTCCAATCAAAACCATTGTCCGTGAAGAGACGCAGTCAGCACGAGGACAATTAGTGTCAGCATGTGTGCTGCCGAGCCTGAGCAGGACAGCGGTTCTTCCATCAAGTCCTCACGGTAAATCCGAACGGGTTGCACTTCAGGAAAAACAAACGTGATCTCAACCTGCCCGACTTCAAGTCTTTCGTCAAGGTAGAAATATTTGATATCAGCCTGACAAGGCAAAGAACACACTTTAGGTCAAAGCGCCAAAATCCTACTTGTTCCCGTGGTGGATTAGAGGATTTAGGCAGAGGAATCCTAGTTTTGGAAAATTGGGACATGGCAGAAAAACATGGAGCATCTTCGCTTAATGCAGCAAGATAAAACCCCTGTAAGAAGGTATCCAACTCTTAATGAAAGGGGTGAAGACGTGGTGATGGTGCTGCCTGGGGAGAGCCACAGGTGTAGGTTCCCACGGCAGATGAAGGGGTGGATGGATGAGTGGAAGGTAGTAGTTGAAATATAAAAAGGGACAGGAGGGAAAGAGGGAGAGATGGCAGTGGGAAGTGGAAGCTGGGGCAGGTTGGGGTCACTAAGCATGGGATCTGCACGCTTCTTTCTGAAAAGAGGGGTCAGCCCTCTGCATGTGGGGTGACGTGCATGTTTGCATTCGAAGAATACTAAGAATGTGAGATCCAGGTCTGGTGTGTAATCCCAGGCCTGATCCCAGTCTGCCCACAATTCAGCACCATCAGAGTCTGGCGTTGTAGATTGAAGCTTTGATTGACTCGTAGTCTCTCGGGGGAAGGCTGGGATCACAAATGTTGATTGAACTCGAGCCTTTCACACGTGTTGGGTTTTTTTGACGCCTCTAACAGACACAATTCGTATCGAAGGAAAACACCCTGTGACCTTCGTATATCTCCGTTTCCCATGTCACAGAGAGGTGACCTGATCATCCACCGCTGTCTTCCCAGCTGATTTATTGCCTTCTGATGGGACACCGGGTCAAACGTGATTCATCCCCTGGCCTATAGTAGCTGTGAGTGTAGTCTTCATTAATCTGTGATCTCAATCCAGTCTTTTGGGTTTGTAATGGCTGCATCACAGCTTGTGCAAACTGTATCACTCAAACAGTCTCCGATGTTTTCAGTATCACCTTAAGGGAGCATTCACACCAATCCCGTTTAGTCCGATTTCACCAAACTCCAGGCTGTTTGTCAGGAAAGTCCGGTCCGTTTGGGGAGGTGTGTACGCAGAACCGAACTCTGCTGGGAATTAATGAGAATTTATTGATACTGACTCCATTATCAATTTTCTTATTGATTCTCACCGAGTTAGGAAATAAACTCTTTAGTTCAAAATATGCACCATGTTGAATTCAATTCAAACCAAGTTAAAACTTGCTTAAACAATAAGAATCTCTGTCAAATAACATGAAATGCAACTTTCTGCAGAACAGTTTTTGTCCTTTTTATATAATAAACGAGCCTCGTCAGAAAATATATTTTAATTTATTTAATCTGACTATAAACGTTAAGATAGAGATTATTCATTTGTATGGCACCAACATTAACTCTGGTCCGCCTAAAAACTCGAGGTCTTGGTTCGGTTCAAGTGAACTCTTAAGCAGACTGGAGATCACTCCAAAAGCATGAATAGAGCAGGGCATTCTGGGTAAATATAACTAAAGCAAGCACTCATGTCTGGTGTTAGTGAGAGAAAAGGTTCATAAACTCCTACAGCCGCTAAAATCTGGCACTACTCCATTTTGTTTAATTTTGCTAAGGAGGAAGCTGCGCTCATGTCTTCAGAGATTTTCATGCCACTTCCTTCAGTAGTTCTTGGTGTAGCGCCTCTACAGGCGAGGAGGGGAACAAGCTTTCAAAAAGTTTGGACTGTTTCACAGCGAGTGAGAAAGTGAACCACACAAGCTGAAAATGTAACAAAGGTTGCAATTTTGGTCTGAATTGAACCAAATCTCTGGACTATCTGGTATAAAAACATAGTAAGAACCAGTACTGAACAGAAATCTACAAAATTTTCTCAATCAGCCTTCAATAGCTATTTTTGTAAATACCAAAATGATATCAGGGATGTTATTTGTTCTCCAAATAGGAAATTACAGCTTAGACATTTCAAGTCAAAGCCAGAGGAGAAGTTTTGGATGTAAAGTTTACTGGGATAAGTTTTGAAGGCGCAACAGAAATAGCAATAGAAGACAGCCAAGCCTGCTTCCTTTCCATTTCGCCAAGAAGATGGGGAAGAAAGTAAATATCCACTTCACCTTGCTCCTCAATCTGTTCGGGGGCAAAGATCAAAGACCTCCAGGGGCAAAATCCAAGCATATGTGGAGATGATATTGACAGGAAGATGAGAAATTCTCTCAGAAATTGACCTCGTCATGAAGCCTTCCCACCCAAACACCACAAAATAAGGTCAAAGAGGCAAACATTACCTCTGGTTTTAGTAAATGGATATTTCCTCACCTTAGGGAAAAGAAAAACGAAGTACAAATACCTGGGCAGGAGGTAGAGACAACAATAAATCACTTTTTCTGACATGCAGGCAGAAAGTGTAGAAGCTCGACTTGGAAACATGTTTTCAGAGAATGCTCATCGTGATATCCTAATAAAATGTACATGGGGGCGACTGTGGCTCTTTGGTAGAGTAGTCGTCTTGCGATCGGAAGGTTGTAGGTTCGATTCCAGCTTCCTCCTGCCACATGTCGATGTGCCTCTGGGCAAGGCACTTGACCCCAAATTGCCTACCGATCTGCGTATCGGTGTATAAATGTGTGCGTGTTTGTGAGTGCGACTGGGTGAATGTGACTCTAGTGTAAAGCGCTTTGAGTGGTCAAAAATGACTGGAAAAGCGCTATATAAGTTCAGTCCATTTACCATTTACATCATTGTTTATGAACAGATACAGAGCCTTTCCTCTCTTCAATTTGCAAACTTTAGTGTTTTATCATCATGACTACAATGTGCAATTCTACAAAAAAAGTTTTGCATAAATCCAAGTGTAAAGTGCACAAAGTATTAGTTTTGCTTAAAAATGAAGATGATGGGAGGTAAAGATGAACAAAAACCAAAAAAAACAATCCAGTTACAGTTTGACAAAAATTTTCTTGCACTGCAAAAACACAAAGTCTTACCAAGTATTTTTGGTCTAGTTTCTAGTAAAAATATCCTTGTTCACTTGAAATAAGACAAAACTAACTTGCAAGTAACTTTTCAGCAAGAAATAACTTGTTTTTCATCTACAATAAGGAATTATTGACTTGAAAATTCTAGTTCCACTGGCACCGTTACCTAGCAACATCAGCCAAGCCCAGCCCGTCACCTAGCAACCCAGTTCTAGTTCCACTGGCAGATTATTTCACTTACAACATGGGAAAAATGTTTTAGTGAAATCATCTGCCAATGGAACAAGTACTTTTTCACCAATATAATGAATTATTGACTAAAAACAAGCTTCTATATCTTGCTGAAAAGTTACTTGTAAATTAGTTTCATCTTAATTAAAGTGTAGTAAGATATTTGTACTAGAAACTAAATCAAAAATACTTGGCAAGATTGTGTTTTTGGAGTTTATGCTTGAGTCAAATTATACAGGATTAAAATATGAATGAAATCTTAACATTTGAACAATTTGCACCAACTTTTAATTGACAACATTTTTGCCCTTTTTTTATAATTTTTTTTTTTTTTTAAAACAGATGAATATCTATAGATTTGTCTGATGGAGTTTTCTAACAATACTCAAAAAGCCAAAAGGTTGCTACAAATATACATCAAGAGTTGAGGAGGCAGAGTTCTCTCTACACAGAAAGATGGAGGGATCTGAGTTTTGCCCGTCAGCCGCTTGCCAGGTTCCCGAGCCAAGAGATGTGTCGCTGAAGGCCAGGCATTTGGCTGGCTGCTGTATACCGGCTGTGCGCACACATACACGGCCCATTGAGCATGCTGCTACTATGCCAACAGGGTCATTACCCATGCACTTCCAATACAACAAACCCCTCCTTCTCCTGGTGCTAATTAACCAGCATGATCCAAGACTATGCAACACGTGAAAACAAACACCAGCACGCCAACGTTCGTTCAGGGAGAGTGGTGTAAATGAGTTTGCATGTAAACCACAGAAATCTTGATGCAAATATCCACCAGTTCATAATTGCTCAAAAATTTACAAATTTACTATTTGGTTAGAAATTAAAGAAAAAGGAAGAAGCCAGATTCAAATTCCAACCGATATCCGCTTTGTTAATTGATGTATTTCAGCAAAAACTCAAGCTGGTGACCAACAAAAGCTTTAAAGGTTAGGCTCATTTGAATATTTGTTCATTACTTCCTCTACCATTAGTTAGCCTGGAGCCTGAGAGCTGCCGCAGCAATAAGCATGCTTCAGAAACATTAACGGGCTAATTCCTGATCCAAGGCAACGCGACCGGAGTGCGACGCAGCGCCGCCTCCAGCCGAGCGCCATTATCATTTCAAACAGGTTCAGCAGTACGGTGACAATTTAACTGCCCGTGTAATGACATGCTTTAATTACCTCCACAAGGAACCTCTAGCACCTGCACGCCATGCATTTAGCAGGAGGCAGGGAATGAATTGCACGCATGCAGGGACGAGGCATTTGCAGAACATTTGTTGATGGCAGCGTTGAAATTATATTGCTGGTCGTCATGGTAACAGCCTTCTCGGTTAACAACTAATCATAAAGTTTGTCAAAAGTTGTAATGAAAAATAAATGGTCAACAAAAAATATACGTCCAATACACAAACCATTAAGGCTGCACCAGATTTTAGTTACAGGTTACATTATTGATTATTCTGGTGATTAATCGCATAAAAAGAAATTGGCATATTCTGCGGATTTTTTTTTAACCACTTAAGCCGTTTTTATAAAATAAATACATTGAGGTGTAAACAACTAATTCAATTCCTTTTTTATAACTGAAATGCAAAACCAGCATTTAAAACTTAATGCAGCTTACGGCTACTTTGTTGATTATTATTATTTATTTACAGAATTTGAACCAAATAAAGCTAAAATTGTGTCACTTGACCAGTTTTATACATAACATTTTAGAGTTTATCATTTAAATGCAAAATGTATATCTTTATTGTACAGTTTTTGCTCAATTGCTGCTCTAATTGTGTTGTTCTTTCATCAAATTGTCTTTTTTTTGAGTGTGGATACTCCAGTTAATGAATTGATTACTAAATTAGTTAACGATTATTTCAGTAACATTCATCACGATTAATCGTTTCAAATCATGCAAATATAACCATTACCATTAAAATAAAGATGGACATAAGTTTTAATGAAAAGACGTCGAGCAGATTCATTTAAAAACATTAGATTTGCTTTGAAACACTCTACTGCTGCCAACCTGTTTGTAGGAGAAATTTGGTCACTTTAGTCTTTATGTGCTCTGATGCAGGTTGTTTTGGTGAAGATAAACATGACAAATGTTATACGATTTATAAAAGATGATTGATGAATTGCTAAGGATGCAGGGATTTATGCGTTTCAGCCAGCTGACCAGGTGAGAATGCACGCTGAATCTATTTGGACTTGCTAGCAAGTCTAGCTGGTTACATCCAGTGCCATGCATTTTAATAATAGAGTTACACTTTTGGGTAGATTTTCCTCTATGTATAGTTTTAGTGGCTTAAGTGTTGAAGTACACTTAAGCCACTAAGTGTAAGGAGGTCTAGGGACCTCCTAGACCTCCTTAGTGTCTAGGAGGTCTAGGGACATTTTCTTTTATAGCAAAGGTTAAAAAAAAAAACAAAAAAACAACAAATTATCTTCAATATGATTGATATAGTCCTTGCAAAGCTCAGCAGTTTCATTTTTTCTGAGTGTGCAGCTCTACCTTCACCACATATGGAAGCACAATCAATGGGTACAAATCACAGACAGGGTTGGCTCAGTTGCAATATTTGGTAGGATTTAATGCCTCAGGTGTCATACAGTCGAGCTCTGCGAAGTATATAAAAATCTGGACAGTTGAACAGACTCTAAGGTCTTTCACTGACCGAGATCCCAGAAGTCATGGAGTGTGGTGAGAACGTCGCTTAAAAGGTTGATGATTACTCATCTATTATTGCAATTTCCACCAATTAAATGATTACATATTTTGCTTAAGTCAAGAAACTCTTACCCTGAGACTGCGGTGCAAGTCTGAGTTAAAACACAAAGCGATAATTGAAGAGGTGGAAAGTAGAGCTACACTCACATCAGGTGTTTTGGACGAAATCGGACTGTTGGCATTGTCGTTCATGCTCCCACTACTACTAATTAAACATGATGGAAGCTAATAAAAACAAAGCAGAATTGTTGTTATTGTAGAACTGACTGTTTGGATGCATAGTCTGAACCAACAGTGGTGAGATTGTGACGCGTGTTCAGTAACAAAGTCCTTTCATAAGTTCATAATTATAATTTTCAGACATTGTTTACATCTGGATTTACCACGTCCGCATTTTTCATCAATGACATAAAAATAGAATAAAACTTAGTTTGATACGTATCCGATTTAATCCCACATATAGAAGTGGCAAAGATCTGATGTTTTTTTAGGGTGAAAACATTGGAATTGAGTCATTAAAACAAGGTCAAAATAAGCTCAGATATGGGTCGCATGAGTATTTAGCCAAACTGTTGGTTACTATGGCAACTGAACAGAGGCTGGTGGACAGGTACTGCTGAGTGATGCTGATTTTTTAAGTCCTCCATTTCCTCTAAATACCTAAAGCACAATACTAATACATTAACACACAATTTAATTGCCTTTTGCATTTTTTGCACAACTGAAATGAAATGACTTGCTATATTTTCCCTCTGATAAAAAGGAACAGAAAGATGCTTCCTTAGTCTACTTCGTTGTCCCACTGTTGCTTGACGAATATCTGCAGTGTGGATAATACTACAGCCATCTACATTGAGCTCATTAAAAATTTAAAACCAGTTCTACTTGGGAACATGGCCATTGTAAGTCGATTGCCAAGACAACAAAAACCTGCAGCACGGATAAACCAGGTAGGGTTTCATGTGTCTCCCCACCTCTTCACAAACAGACTTCTCCACAATGAGTTAAAAAATAAAAATTAAAAAAAAGAAGTCTCCATGGCAGCTAAATTTGAATACTGGTTACGCGTTCAAGAACGCTAAAGCCATGTAATCGAATACTAGCCATTCACGGTGCGGTGGTTTGTTTAAGCTGTTGCTGAGACTAAGGCACTGACATGAGGAGGATAAATACGGGGATTTATTCATGTTTTGTGCTCACAGGAAGTCTCAAAGAATTGACAGGCAGCAAGCAAATAAACCAGGTTCATTTGGTCACCAAAATAATACTTTTTATGACTGTAAAGCCTTAATCAGCTGCCGCGCTTCAAAAAAACTTCACAAAAGTGGAATAATTTAAGCAGAATCTGAAAGAAAAAAAATCTTAAAACAGCTTTTGCTTTCCGTGTTACGTTTATACAAGCTGCTTTGTAAGATATCTGGGTAAGGAGGACAGCACTAGAGGGATTGTGATGCATTTTTTGCAGACTGAAATGTGTTAAAAGAAAGTCAAAGTCACATAAAAAAAAAAAACTTAACCATAACAATCAAAAACAGATATGCCACTTTCCGATGTTTTAGGCAACCAATTAGATCCCTGCTCTGATCTGTGATGGAAATCCAAACACTTCATAAAACATGGTTCCCTTAATCACATGAATAAGACAAAAGGAGTTCGGTAGTTATGGAGAAGCTGTTGTGTTCCTCTTGTACACGCTGTACCTTGTGTGAAATCAGACTGAACAAAAACAAAACGCTCTCATAGGAAATCTCTGCAGTCTCCTCCCCGACATTATCGCACAAATATCCAGAAACTTTAGGGTCAGATGGTTCTGATAAAGGCCCAGAAATGCTCCTTCGTCATAGAGGATGTGTGATGACAAACAGTTCAGGACATTTTGTCAACTTTTTAAACTGGAAACAGACGAAATTGGACAATTTGAGAGAGCAGAACTTCTTAAATGCAGTTTTGGTTCAAAACTGCAAATTTAACCTCTCTGGATGAAATAAAGAGCAATGACATTTAGCTTTACGGTAAAAGTTGTTTAAAAAAAATCAATAAACTGGATCATGGCTTGTTAGCAGTCAGTTCTTTCCCCAATTTATTGTGATGCAATCGGAACATGTAGAAATTTCTAGTCACTCTGTTCATAATTTTGCTGACAAGAAACAGACCAAACTTGACTGAACTTAACCACTTTGACAAGCTGATAAATCTTTTCAGGCCTGTCAAAAAAAAAGTAAAAACATTCTCATACATCATGTGAACCTTTCCCTGAACTCTAAAATATTCATATTTAGTCAGCAGTTCAGCATTTAATGGTTGAGCTCAGATTTATTTTAGAACTTTAAAACAGCCGGAAAGTGTATATTCTGATTTGTTTTTCAGTGCTAATGCACATGATTATCCAACTAGGCAGGTAATCTTCGGTCGATTTCTACTTAGAAAAGTTCATGCAAATTCTTTGAAGATGTCGGCATTTTAGAGAGTTACGTTCACATGGAGCAGTTTATCAAAAAACATAAGAATGAATATCAAACAACTTTGAGGAATAAAACTATACTGACTGATGATCCTTTATCTTATATTGTGTAATATTGATTGTGTACATTTTTCCATATACCTTGCTCAACATGTTCTTCATTACAGTATAATTCATTTGTTTTGATCTACATGTATGGTCTCTTATCTTGTATTTGTTTAAATTGTAGTTTTATTTTGAATTTGCCCAAGGCCTTTCCTCTGGGTCTCCCCAACAGCTCTGATTCAGAGCTCCTTATTGGTGCTGGTTGGAAATGGAGGCAGTTGGCCAGCGTCTCCAGAACGATTTGAGATCCAGCTTAAGATGCACTCTCACTCTTTTTGTCACTCTCTTATCCAGCCAGCCATGATTTTTGTTAAATAAATCTAATTTTAATTTATTCAATCTGTTGCTTCCCTTTATTTTTTGTGGTTTTAGAGCCAGACCATAAATTGGGGGCTTGTCCGGGATTGAACCCGGGGTCTCTCGCAGTGATCTATGTATGTTATGCTTTTTTAGTTGTTTATGCTGAATTTGTGGATCCCAGGAACAGTGGATGCAGGGAACTGCAGACTAATTGGGATTCAAATTAAAGTTCAGACTTAAGACTACACCAGAAACAAAAAGCAGGACTTATTGTGTGCTGCCCCTCTGCAGCATAGGTGAGTAAAGCTGCTAAATGCAGACTTAAGACATAAATAACACCCTCAGCATGACTTGTGGAAAAAGAAGACCTCTCCTAACAAAACGTCACGTCACCTTGGAAGCTCAGACCGACCGGCTAATTGCATAATCAATTCAGAGCCGAGCTGAACCACAGGTGAGACTCGTGCGAGTGGTTTTCCACGCCGCAGCGCTGGGACCAGGGGGAGGATGGGTGGGTGAGTGAGTGGGGGAGGGAGGGAGCCACAGATAATTGTTTACTGGAGGCCTATGCACGCCGTCTCCTAGCAACAGCTTTGACAAGCTCCACATCAGGTGTGGCTAACCATGACGGCGCGCATTAGCCTCCAGTTGGCTGCATCCAAAACATGGATACTTGATCTCTCAGGAGTAAAAACAGGTAAATGGTGTAAGAGAGTTAAAGAGGTTCTACCTGCAGGAGTGAATTCAGTTTGGAGAATCAGAGAAATTCTTATGGGGAAGTGGAGTTAAAATCTTTTTAAACATGAAACCTATTTGGAGTTTTTTGGCAATATTTTCAACCCAAAGTTGCTTTTATATTATGTTATGCAATGAGGCAACTGCAATGAAAGAAAGCAACCAAATCTTAGCAAGTCTTGCACTTGAAATAAGACAAAAATAACTTAAAAGTTACTTTTCAAGAAGATAAACAAGCTTGTTTTAAGTCACCAATTCTGAAATATAGATGCAAAAAGTACCAGCTCAGTTGGCAGATTTTGTTTTCCCACTAAAAATGTGAAAAATCTCTTGTTACTAATGAAAAAAATATGCAAGATGCATCTTACTGGAAAGCTACTTTTAACTTAGAATGGTTGAAATAAGACGGGACTAAAATATTTGAACTAGAAACTAGATGAAATACTTATTTTGTTTTTTAAGTGCAAATCTACCAGATTTATTATGTGAAAACAATGAAGTGGTTTTAAGATTTTTATTTAAAATCTGCACAATTGTAAATTTTTTCCAAACACACACTGACTAAGAGTGATTAAGATAAATTGTCAAGTGTCTAATCACAGCTTGTAATTAATTATCTTAGTAGAAAACAGGAAACATAGCTGCTGTTTGGTTCAGAAACAACACGCAACAAAGCAATAGAAAACTCAATCTGTTAAGAACGGTTTAAGTCGTTACATTGCATACATCTGCTCCTAAAAAAGAAAAACATCTTGAGTTCTTCAAAGATAACATAAGTGCTTCTCCAAAATTTGCAAATAAAACTAACAAATATTTGTTTGTCAATTGAAGTTCAGTTTTGTTCCATCAGGAATATTTGTACAGCACCAACAAATCAGGTCAAGAGAACACTTGATTTGAATAAACAGCTAAACACACAACAAATAAAAAATAGTTATGTGTAACTTTAAGAGAAGATAAACATATCATTTCATGCAACTGCATCAGTTGGAACAATTGGATTAATTAATTATAACTGACCCGCCAAGTTACAGATCAAGGAGTTCAATTCCAATTTCCACAGATATCCTCCATATTCTTGTCCTGACGCAAAAGAAATTAAGGAGCGTGACAGGAGCATAAAGTAAGCATTAAAGGAGCGGCATATGCTTGTAGCACGTAAGAGCCCAGGGAGAAACGCCAACACCAAATACTTTGGGTTTGAGCCAAGAAAAGCTGTTTTCCACAGGTCTGTGCAGGTTAGAAAACAGTTGATTTAATGAAAGGGTAAATGTCAATCTCTCCCTACAAATGAGAGGCTTAGGTGCTTCTGTAAACCTCTATACATCTGTAAATTTAACGGAAACCTGAGCAATTCAGCTTTTTTCCCCCCAGATTCACTACAGTTCTGCCTTACTTCCCGCATCCAGCAGAGACACATTATCCGAGTCCAGAGGAGATACAGTTACAGAAAGGCTCACATCAAACGGACGTCCGGTGCGCCGATGTGGCCGGCGGGCGAGGAGGGACGGGCAGAGAAATTCCACCGGCAATTTCATTAGCGATCAGATGGATGTAGGACATGTCTTTCCCCCTCCATTCATGCTCCTGGAGCGCACAAGCAGCGGCAAACAACCAAACGGAAACTCAATCAGGCCGGACAGACGAGACCCTGACTTGGTCAGCTGCCTGCCAAACTGGGCTAATGCTTGACGTGACTTCCAGCTAATCAATTAGACCCAAGTGATGTTTCAAAATGCAAAAAATGTGTTCATAGCTACAGTATGCAACTTCTTTTTCTACATATTTGTTCAAATTATCACCATGTTGTGACAGAATGGTATGAGAGACAAACTGAAAAATCAAGGTCAAAAACAACCAATCAGAACCAGGAGGAAGGTCTTAGTGTTGTCAATCGTGCTAAATGAGCCAATGGGGGAGAAACAACTTACTATTACAGAAAAACTGTTTCAGTCGTCATTAGTGGCTATGCTAACTAGCCTTGGCATTCATAAATCAGTGCACCCTTGGCATACAACAGCATGATTGACAGCGCTAAGACCATCCTCCTGGCTCTGATTGGCTGTTTCTGATTGAGTTGTGTTTTTCTGCAGTTAGTCCTGCGAGACAGCAGAGGAGCTCCATCTTGTTTTTTCCAGATTATCTGTTTTATGCTGTTATGACAAAGTAACAGTGTTAAATATGTAAAATATCTTTTTTTTAACTAAAATTACATACAGTAACTTTAAGACTTTTTGCATATCCATACTCTTAAAAAAAATAAAAGATTATGATGCATTAACACAAACCAGTGATAACCAATGTTTCAGGATTGTTCCCGGAAATTAAAACAATGAATATTATTGTCGACCACTTCAGTAACAACAATAAGAGAATAAGGCAAGTTCTCCAAGATTAATAAACTTTGATTTTGTACAGAACACTCCACACTGGAACTGGAAGACACTTTAAATATCCAAAATAAAATCCAAAACTGATAATAAAATCCATAAAAACAATTATGATATCTCTAAGCAAAATTGCCCTTCAAAATATATCAGAATGGAAATGATCAAGCTCATTTTAATTTATTATTCGATTATTAGCAACAGGCTTCTTTACAAAACTGGTGAGCGCTTCACAAATGGGAATATTTTTTAAGAACAGCATTTGTGCTTGTGGGACAATGATTGCTGTGACACAGTCACAACCTTACAATTACCTAAAACAGCAGTAATAAATAGTTCTTATTATCACAATAGTACAGATAAACATCGTGATAAAACTTTAAGTCTGTATCTCTCACTGCTAAAAGGGGCAGTGAGAGATACGGTTTTTATCTCTCCCTGCCATGTCATGATGGATTTTTATGCCCATCATGACTTCATGATTTAAAACAAAAAAATCAATCAGGAAAACCTTCAATTCCCTAAATAAACTCAAACATTATCCCTAAAGTACTATCTGCATACTTTAGTCCTGGATACAACTAGGCCTGTTAATCGCATGAGAAATTAAAACAAGCTCAATAATTTCCATTTCCCTGATTTATTGTGTTTCTCGTTTCTCTCTCTTTCGACCAAAAACTGGATGATTAAACTTCAGTCTGATGGTTCGATTCCAACAAGCCGATTTTTAAGGAACATTTTGTTTATAGAAAGTTCATAATTCATTATATTTGTTGTTTTATTTTAATTTTAGATATTTAAGATGTCAATAGAATTTAAGGTTTTTAAACATCTTTAAGATATTCTTGCATTATTGTTATATTCACAGCAAAAACGCAAAGTCATACCAGGTATTTTTGGTCTAGTTTCTAGTACAAATAAGACAAAACTAACTCAAAAGTAACATTTTAACAAGAAAGAGAGGGGTTTTTAAAAGTCAATAATTCCTTAACATCAATGAGAAAAACAAAAAACTAGTTCGATTGACAAATTATTTCATTTATAACAAGACATTTTTCCTATGACATAAGTGAAATAATCTGTCAATGGAACAAGAGCTTTTTACTTGCAAGTCAGTACATTTGAAATAAGACGAAACTAATATAGTTGCTCTAGAAACTAGATCAAAAATACTTGGTAAGATTTTGTGCTTATGCAGTGAAAAAGGCCTCAAAACAATAATATCATAATTTATCACTAAATTTGTTATGCCAGGCCTAGCTACAGCCCAAGTTCAAACATCTCCATCAATAAAAGCATCTCTAGACGAAACAAAACAATTCCTGCTCGGGTTTATTCTCAGACGCCTCCTGAAGTCTGCTTCACAGACGGGCCAAGACGGCGAGCCTCGCCCGTTAGCTGGCCAGATGATACAGCTAACAGCACACTGCATCTTTGTCTCTTGAGTGAGGACAGCAACGACGCCACGGCCAGTGACCCCCACAAGCTTGTTGTGACATCTGGCACTGGAATAGTGCGACGTTATCAGCTGGGACACTTAACAGAAGGACAACACACCAGAATAACCCTCTTCACCTCTGCCAGGGAGGCAGACAACAGCCTTCTCAGCGGGTTGCTTTTCTGTGTGAGGCGAGGCACGGAGTTAATCCACAGAAAGCAGAAGCTCAGGTGGTGAGAAAAAAAAAAAAGAAAAGAAAAAACACCTGACTGTGTCAACGGCAGCCTCATTGCTTTAACATATGGCCTTTAGTGTTTGAAATTACACCTCTTGGCATTTTCCCCTGAAGCTAAGAAATGTGTTAACAAGGCAGTTGGTTCAAAATGGGATTGGCTTCTGCTACGGAGACCAGCGTGTTCCTGTTAAGAAACGTCGTAAATATGAACACATGATATTAAAAACCTAGTACACCAGGATTTGAAAGTTAAAATAAAATTAGGGCTGAGCTAAAATTACAGCTGAGAAACGTTTATCGGTCAGTAATATACAATTATTGACTAGTTTTTTGTTTTATATAAATACTGCCAAACTGGTGGCGTGATATTTCCTGTTTCAACAGTTTTCTCTCCTCGTCGTCGTCGTTAATCTTTAAGAACATTAGCGGAACCTTTAACTGCAGCTGCGGCAGTTGCTCAACAGGCTGTTGCTAGGTAACCAAGGAATGAGAGGGAGTTGCTAGGTAACCAAAGTGCGAGTGAGTTAGTTGATCCCACCAAACTAGCTTAGCCATGACAGACTGAGCAGCTAAAGGTTCAGTGAACTTACTCAATATCAGACGTATTATCTATTGATAGTCTATCACAATATACAATATTGATTTATTGTCCATCCCCAATTAAAATAATTATTGATAATCTAATTTTTGACTCAACATGGTTCAATTTTTAGTAGGATAATCTTCACTTTAGTGTTGGGCACTTACCGCATTGTTTATCATGATAAATTTAAGATTTTTATTTATTATTGTCATGATGAATTGCAATTATTGATTAAACGTTCAAAGAAAACCCTAAAACTATCCGGATCGTCAGGATTGTTGTTTTTACTGTTTTTCCCCCACCATTTGTTCAATAAAAGGTGTATCAATCAATTTGAAAGAATAATTAAGTGCAGGTTAGTGATACAAATTATATTTTTCTATGTGACTGGTGCCTATTACAATAGAAATGTTTTTCAAGAGGAGCACACCCCTCTACTTTGCATTACATTTTCCAGTTGAAAATTCAATAAGTAGCTTTAAAAACGTAGAAATCTGCAGGTATGAAGCGTAGATTCATGTCGTTTCCCTAAGCCAAAATCATCAGCTATCACTCATCCACAGTCACAAAAGCTTAATTGCCCTGAAGGGGCCACCAGGGGCCACCTGGCACCCTCAGCAGGAGAGGAGGAGCGGGGGGAGGAGAAGTGTCAAAACCAGCCAGAACCACCGCCGGCAGGCATCGCTCACTTCAGCTGAACGCATAATTCAACCTTATGGGATAATGTCAGCCATTCATCATGTTTTTTTTCTTCCTGGTTTATTAAATGGAGCATCCAACACCTAACAGCAGGCACACCTCACTCTCACACACCTGTGAAAGCTCGTCAGTTTGCTCCTGCTTTGCATACAAAACAAAATGAGTAGGTAAAAAAATCGTGTTTTATTTGGAGTGAAATACGATTGGGTCTTCCTGAATGTGGAAGTAAAAGAGATGTCGACGTGACAGTTTCTCCACAAAGCTTGTAGTTCCCCGCTTTGATAAAGATCTCAGTAGGAAAACACTTCTGATTGCTCCATCATGGCCCCAGCAGGTGCAAGCTGGTGAACTGGAACAGCCCTGAGAGTTTTATTTACCCATATAGGGGCAAATTTAAAACATGCAGACACTGCAACAAAACTTGCAATACTTCTACACTTAAACATCCAAATATTGTTTTCTCCATGAAAACAAAATCAATCAAAAACAGGCAGATGATATCCACACTGAGGAGACATTTGGCATCAATCTCCACGTGTAAAATGAGTTTAATGTAGCTAAAATTAATGAAAATTCAGCTTTTGGTCGACTTAAAAATGACTAAACATTTAGATAAGGTGCATGCATTTTCAACTACAAAATAAATGTGTATTTAGCTGCAATATGCAGCTTTTTTTGGTTATGCAGTTGCTATTGAAAATTATCCAATAAACATGCAACAAAGCTTACAATAGGTCTACCCTTAAACATCCAAATGCCGTCTATTCCTGAAATCAAATCAACGTTTCTCAACCGAACAGTTATTTTATTATTTTATTAATCCTTTATTTAACCAGGTAAACCCCGTTGAGATCTAGATCTCATTTTCAAGAGGGACCTGGGCAAAAAATTTGCAATACATAGCAACCTTAGTTAATATCCACATTAAGGAGACGTTTGGCATCAATCTCATGGTGTGAACTGAGTTTCATGTAGCTAAAATTAATGAAAATTCAGTTTTTGGTCGACTAAACATCCAGGTAAGGTGCACGCAATTTTCAACTTCAAAATAAATACGCATTGAGCTTCAATATGCATTTTTTGGATAAGCAGTCTCTATTGGAAATTATCCAGTAAACATGAGAATGTGCACACAGATGTTTGATGCGCCAACTGATTTTGAAATTCAGGAAATAACCAAAATTCAGACAGAATCCGTCCATCTAAAAATAAACCCACTTCAGAGTAAAGTGTGACTTTGCTTCAGGTGTGCACAAACACTTCTTCTTAAAATAAAGGTGTCAGGAGAAGCTCACTCACCACCCAGGCGAACTGGAAGGGAATCACGATCTTTCCGGCTTCGTCGCTCTTCGCGTTGTTCTTGGCGGCTTTGAAAGAAAACGTATTCCCGCCGAGAACCGGCGTAGATCCGGCTCCGAAGGTGCAGGCCCCGGTGGTGGCGACCTCCATCTGGTACTCCTTCAGGCACACTCTCAGGTAGGTGTCGCACTCGTCCCGGGTGCAGCGCAGGTCCTGGGGACTCCTGGGGCCGTCGCAGCACTCCCCGTCCGCCAGCTCGCCGTTCACATTCTCCACGGAGATCAGCTGCAGCTCAAAATAGCCGGTTGACTGGGACACCTGGAAACAAGGAGGCCAAAATTAAATGTAGTGGGGTGGCTCCCCCCCTCTTCACTTCTTTAGAGAATGAAAAAAAAACAGACCACAATAGCATTTGTGCAGCTAAAAAAAAAGCAGAGCCGGGTGTAGGAAGTTGTCACGGTGCAATCAGATTGTGGCAAAGACGCAAAAACTGATTTTTATTCATTTATATTAATAGTATCGCTATGTCAACAGGAATTTTTAAAGTGGTTTGACAGGACTTGTAGCTTAAGTGTTCAGACGGTGATAATTACAGAGAACACTTGTAAAAAAACATGGATACAAGAGAGCAGAGCCAGAGGTGGGGCAGGAAATGTATACAGGTTGGCACCACTTGGGTGGCAACATTGGTCTAAAGTCAGGCTGGTGGCCAAACTGGGAGCTTTCATCCTCCCAGTTGCTTCAATTAACACAAAGGCTTTCACAACAATCTCATAAATAAAACGACAATACCACAAAAATAAATCAAAACCTCATTTTATTGCGTATACAGAGTAATTTGCAGGATACTAAAACCAGGTGTGGGTTGGTGATTGCCCATCCCAACTAACATTATCAAAACTTGTCTTCTCATCTGCTAAATTTATTGGTTCGATACATTTCCATATAGGTTGTGTGTCTAGATTGGGGTCAGGACATTTATAAGCCCCCCTTGGTGGCACCAGATGTATAACTGGTCTAATTGGGTCCAATTAAGGGCAATAATGAGACTTTCCCCCCACCCCATCTCGGCAAGAATTAAGCAGGTGAGCACGCAAATTAGCCACCGCAGCGGCCAATTGATGCAAAGCAGCAACTTCCAACTTGTGCCGCGACACTTTGCATGCAGGGATTTCACACGAGCAGCTCATTAACCGCGATGCAACTTCCAACTTGTTCCGTCCGGGCCTCATTGTCACCCGCCAACAATTGAGATTAAGAGAGAGAATCCGAGTGAAACACGGAGAGCAGCCGCTACCAGCCCCTCGGACTTGAGTCCTGTCATGGTAACGTGCTCCACAACTGAAGGGCTACGCAATTCAATTATCGATTAATATGATGCGAATATGCAGCAAATCCATCTCAAACCGACGCCCACCAAGTTTCATCTCGTTTAATTGATCTAAAGAGGAATATGTTGCTTTTTAAAAGAGCGTCCTTGTGTGCAGGGGAGGCTGGGTAAAATTCGAGTCTCCTTACCTTCGTCCATAACGTCAACAGCAGGAACACTATCGGGAGGCAATTCCTAATCCTGGTGCGGTTCCACATGCCTCCGATTAATTAGAGTGACATGTGAGGGAGGGAGGGGGGACAGAGAAGCGATAAGAAACAGACAAACAGCCGCGGAGCCGGCGACCAGTCCCTCCTCTGCTGACATGCAAATCCACAATATTTCGCATGCGCTGCCGTCCTCTCCGCCGTGGCAGATCCTCACCGAGGCATTACGGATTGCGGCGCACTGATGGCTCCACGCACGGCAGCGTCCCTCCGTCAAATCTCTCCACACAGCAACTGAGATGTTTCGCAGTCACAGCCTGAGGAGAGGATGTCTGCTTTGATTGGCAGCTCCGCAAACCATTTACAAATTGGCCTGCAGGCAGTCTCTGAGCCAACCGGATTAGGGGGCGGACAATAGTTAACAACCCCCCACCTCCTCCTCCTCTTCCTCCTCTTCTTCTTCTCCTCCTCCTCCTCCTCCTCCTCACAAAACTTGGATTTCTGTTCTATTGAGCTTCACTTTAGACGGCGCGCAAACAAAGCGTGGCTCCATTTTAATTAAACGCTGCTGCAAAAGCGTCACATGTTTTTAGTTTATAACCTAAAACAAGTTCTATATAAGTTATTTTTAGATGATTATGACGATATAAAATTAATAGCCTATAACATAGTATGATATGCTACTAATATATTAGTTGAAACTGTTTAATTTATTGCAATTTGACTTAAATTTATATATTTTTAAGCGATTAATTAGCGTTAAAAGGTAAAATTGCCCGTTAAAAACCAGCGCTTTAAAAGCAATGGAGTTGCAGCAGTTTAGAGCGCCCTCTACTGTCCATGCAACTTTAAGACATGCGTGATCAGCCATGCCAATATGACCACTGGCAGATGAAATGAATAACACTGATTATTATTATTAACACAGCAGTCTATTTTTTTAATTTTGCACTTTAAAAACGCGACGGCATTGAATCAAATATAAAAGGAAACAAAACAGCTGATTTTAAAAATGCAGAAATGCTCAATTCCGCCTGAAAATATCACAAAATTGTATAAAATGAAACAATCTACACACATTTTTAAATAATTTCTGTGGATTTAGACAACTGCAAGCAGCTGGACACCAAAAGCAGAACAATTATAGTTAATATTACATTATTTATAAGTAAGTTTCCATCCAATGTCATTATCTTTTAAACTGTCCCATAACAGTATGTAACCATTTATCAAATGAAAACTTCTTTGGGCTTATAATGAAATAGAAAATGAAGTTTATTTTCCTGTCTACATCGACAAGAGACTGAATGCAAGTTAAATGTATTTTTATAATAAAAATGGTTAAGATTTTAAATCCTTTTTAAGAGCTTATTTTATGAATGAGAATTACTTTGTATTGTTAGTTAAAATAGATGAAGGTGTTACAAATAAATGAAGATAACTAAAATAAGGAGTAAATAAAACTGAGAATAAGAGACTTCAGAGTTAATATTAATACTTGTGCATAGAAAGCAACAGCAGATTAATTTACAAGTTAAATTAAAGCTTTGAAAAATGTTTAAATAATATCTGGGAGGTTACTTGCAGACAGCAGCAAGCTATAAAGTCTAACAGTTACTGGGAGGAAGGATCTGCAGTAATGCTCCTTTATGCACATAAGATGCTGCAGAAAGGTTAACATCCACCTCTAAGTTTTTAGATCTTATCCACATGAAAATATAGTTTTTCTGAAAGAGTATTTAAATAGGTTTTCACTTAAAATATTCCATTAAAATTTAACTAGCATTAGCTTCTTTAGCAATCTGAGCTAAACTGGCTCATCTGTGTGATCCGTTAGCCTTGACCAGTCATGTTTCCAGTTCAAGACGGTTTCTTCATTGGACTGCTTTTGATAGATATTGACCACTAGAGCTGCAATTTTGGGAACGTTCTGACCCAATTGTTGAAGCATTGAATTCACTCTGATCCGCATTTCCTGCTTCTAGCACATAAACTTTAAACAAAGCGCTGCCTGATATATCCCTCATAGGTCTTAAAGCCCCAATCTGATTCCTTCATGTTATTGTTCTTGTCGATGTGGTTGATCTTGAAGACGCAGATTTTGGAACAGGAGCTTTGTCTTGGTCCCAGATGAAGTGAATATAATTCACTTTAAAAACTATCTGCAGGTTTCAGTTCCTGGTTTGTTTCTGAACTTCCCAGGTGAACAGTTTGGTTCAGATGGTGGGAGCGTGGAAAAAAATCTTATGTAATCCTGAATTTGTTAATTCTGGAATGACCTGACCTTAATATTCCAGAAAATATTGGAGCATCAATACTTATAAAGTGGCTCAGCTATTTTTATTTTTTTTTTTAGAAGAAAAGCAGTCTAAGGGTCAGAGAGGATTATAGTAGAAGCTAAATTGGTCAAAGTTCAGCTTGACAAGGATTTTCATCAAGATAACCAACATGAAAAATGGTAAAATTGGTTTTGACAGAAAGACGTCAGATACGTCCTTCCATCATGGCAGCTTGTTGTGCATGTGGGTTCCCAGCTGGAAGTGTGATTTGTTTGAGAAATATTCTTGGGTCTTGGCAGCTTTAATCCTCACTACTGCTCAACAAGTACACCTTTTGTTTTTTACGAGTTTTAGCACTACAGTGGTGTTTATTAGACAGTAAGTAGGGTGGAGAGAGAAGAAGAAGACATGCAGAAAATGATCCGAGACCAGAACTGGAACCCAGAACCGCATCAATGACTAGAATCTACCCATGATGCGTGTTGACTACCAACTGAGCCACCCATGGCCCCGAGCACACCCTTTTATGTCAGCTGTATTTCCTATTTAGTATATAAGTGACGCAGTAAAAGTTCAAATAGGTTTTTGAGCATGACAAGAAAATCCACCACTTTTGCAGACAAGAAAATATTCAGAGTCAGAAAGAGTCAAACCTGCACCTTTAAGAGGCCAACATTGTGCCATCTACAAGAAAACACTGCAGTCTATATCACAAACTAATTTATATAAAAACATAAAGGAAAAACTTCATTTAGCTTTTAAAGCAGGCACTTGGATTGGAACGTTTCATTTCTGACTCCTGATTGTAGTTAAAAATTGTATGTCGAGTATGTTAATCGGATGCAGATGGACACTTTTTGTAATTTTTAAAAATGAAAAATCCATGGTAAGTTAATATCTTAAATAGAAAATGAACAACACAGTTTTTCTTTTATGTTTATTTCATGCCTCAAATATCCTGCGACCTTTTACTCAGAAACTCACTTGGACTAAACACACCGAAGGTTTTAAAAGAAAATTAAAATTTTGTTGCTGGAAATGAACTAAGAAGATTTTAAGAAACCAAAAAAACAGAAAACAATTGTTTCAAAAAGTTAAATAAATGTAAACATTGAGGCAAATGTCATACTAATGTTGGTTTTGGTAAGAATCAAGTTTACTTATATAGCAGCAAGGGGCCTTACATCATAAAAATACAAAATTACAAACAATTCACCAAACAGTCAACGATTTAACAAACATTACATTTTGATGTGATCATACACGCCAAATCTGTTGGTCAATGTTTCATTTACTATTGTTCAAAAGCAAGTCTATACAGGTGGGTTTTTAGTCTTGATTAAAAGGAACTCAGTGTTTCAGCTGATTTGCAGAATTAATTTGCAGTAACATTACTTCTGTGTTTTTTTCTGGAGAGAAAATCTTAATTTTGGCCTCTGAGGACTTTCAATTTGTCTTTCAACCGTTCTCTACAGTAGAATCCAATGTAGGTGATATTTTTACATCCCAACCGGACGTCCCTGTGCAGGATGAGAAGCTGCCAATCAAAGTGGAGGTGACAGCCGCCCTCCCTTCTCTCTGCATGTCACTGTCTCGCTCTCATCAGCCGACTGCCAAACGTCAGATAGGCCACAAAGGATGCTGCAGATAGCCTGAGCCGCTGCAGACGCTTGGACTGGAATGTTTCACACGCGCATGTAAGTAGGCTTAAGGTGGATCGCACTCAGTGAAGGATCTTAGGTAGTGAGCGAGATGATGTGTCAGTGACAGGGTTGTGACAACAGCTTTGGGTTTTTCTTTAATTCTTTAATTCAATTAGTTTTATTTAGTTTTTAAAGTGAGCTTGCTAGTTTTTATTAGCTAAATATTGTTTACCTTTTATGACTAAAGGACCAAGATTGCAGATAATAATAATAATAATAATAGAGGAAGTGGGTTGCGGTCTAAGAGAGAAATTCAAATGATTGACTTTTTTCAATCAAACTACTACTAAAACAGCAGTTTTAGTTTTTTCATGCTTTCGTTAATTTTTAGGTGGAGAATTCAAAAAGTATTGTATTGTGATTATGCACAAATTGATTGGGTCATAAATACTCAACAGCAGGTCCATTTTTTCAGAAATTTATTCAATTATTGCTGAACAACCAACTGACTCCGGTGTTTTCTCCCAACTTTCGCTGTAGTCATTTTCCCCCCGGATTAGTATGGAGTGCCGTAATTTGCCGACAGCTGACGTAAACTGCTTCACATCTGTTCGAAAATTAAAGTCATAAACACGAAAACGAAGGATATTATATCTCTAATTTAGATTGTTTATAAACATACTATAGTTCCAGTTAGTTCTAGTTTTTTCCCCCAATATAATAGCAGCAGGCAGATTTTGTTAGCCCTTCTGACGTCAGCAGCGTCTCCATAGCTTCTCCTCCCGCCTGGCTTAACAGAGAACATCCGGATACATTTCAAAATAAGAACATTGTAAGCATCACATCGTTTTATTGATTAACCCTAGTAATGACTTTGAGATGTTTATAAGAAAGGAGAGCTAAATATTGATACCTTGCCATTACAATAAAGACAAAAGTTTGTTTTGGTTACCAAAATTATGTGAAGATGACATAAGCATAACCCATAACCCGAAGACCCCAATGATGAGTAAAAACATTGGACTTGGCGTTCCCTCGCCCGGACGCGGGTCACCGGGGCCCCATTCTGGAGCCAGGCCTGGAGGGGGGGCACGATGGCGAGCGCCTGGTGGCCGGGCTTTTACCCATGGAGCCCGGCCGGGCTCAGCCCGAAGAGGAAACATGGGTCCCCCCTCCCATGGGCCCACCACCCGTGAGAGGGGCCAAAGGGGTCGGGTGCAGTGTGTGATGGGTGGCGGCAGAGGGAGGGGACCCTGGCGGTCCGATGCTCGGTTGCAGAAGCTGGCTCTTGGGACGTGGAATGTCACCTCTCTGGTGGGGAAGGAGCCGGAGCTAGTGTGTGAGGTCGAGAGGTTCCGGCTAGAAATAGTCGGTCTCACCTCGACCCATGGCTCTGGTTCTGGAACCAGTCTCCTTGAGAGGGGCTGGACATACTTCCACTCTGGAGCTGCCCAAGGTGAGAGGCGGCGGGCAGGAGTGGGCATACTTGTTGCTCCCCATCTCGGCGCCTGTACGTTGGGGTTTACTCCGGTGAACGAGAGGGTAGCCTCCCTCCGCCTACGGGTGGAGGGACGGGTCCTCACTGTAGTTTGTGCTTACGGGCCGAATGACAGTTCAGATTACCCACCCTTTTTGGAGTCCTTAGAGGGGGTACTGGAGAGTGCTCCTCCTGGGGACTCCCTTGTTCTGCTGGGGGACTTCAACGCTCACGTGGGCAATGACAGTGAGACCTGGAGGGGCGTGGTTGGGAGGAACGGCCCCCCCGATCTGAACTCGAGCGGTGTTCTGTTGTTGGACTTCTGTGCTCGTCATGGATTGTCCATAACAAACACCATGTTCAGGCATAAGGGTGTCCATATGTGCACTTGGCACCAGGACACCCTAGGCTGCAGTTCAATGATTGACTTTGGCATCGTTTCGTCAGATCTGCGGCCGTATGTCTTGGACACTAGGGTGAAGAGAGGTGCGGAGCTGTCCACTGACCACTACCTGGTGGTGAGTTGGCTCCGGTGGTGGGGGAGGAAGCCGGTCAGGCCTGGCAGGCCCAAACGTGTTGTGAGGGTCTGCTGGGAACGTCTGGCGGAATCCCCTGTGAGACGGAGCTTTAACTCCCATCTCCGGCAAAACTTCGAACACGTCCCGGGGGAGGTGGGGGACATGGAGTCTGAGTGGACCATGTTCCGTGCCTCCATTGTCGAGGCGGCCGATCGGAGCTGTGGCCGCAAGGTTGTCGGTGCCTGTCGCGGCGGTAACCCTCGAACCCGTTGGTGGACACCTTCGGTGAGGGTTGCCGTCAGGCTGAAGAAGGAGTCCTACCGGGCCTTTTTGGCCTGTGGGACTCCGGAAGCAGCTGATGGGTACCGGCAGGCGAAGCGGCATGCGGCTCGGGTGGTTGCTGAGGCAAAAACTTGGGCGTGGGAGGAGTTTGGAGAGGCCATGGAGAAAGACTTCCGTACGGCTTCGAGGCGATTCTGGTCCACCATCCGGCGTCTCAGGGGGGGGAAGCAGTACGGCACCAACACTGTTTATAGTGGGGATGGTGTGCTGCTGACCTCTACTCGGGACGTTGTGGGCCAGTGGGCAGAGTACTTCGAAGACCTCCTCAATCCCCCCAACATGCCTTCCTTTGAAGAAGCTGAGCCTGGGGACTCTGGGTTGGGCTCTCCAATCTCTGGGGACGAGGTCGCCGAGGTGGTTGAGCAGCTCCTCAGTGGCAAGGCTCCGGGGGTGGATGAGATCCGCCCGGAGTTCCTTAAGGCTCTGGATGTTGTAGGGTTGTGTTGGCTGACGCGACTCTACAATATTGAATGGACATCGGGGGCAGTTCCCCTGGATTGGCAGACCGGGGTGGTGGTCCCCCTGTTCAAAAAGGGAGACCGGAGGGTGTGCTCCAATTATAGAGGGGTCACACTCTTAAGCCTCCCTGGCAAGGTCTATTCAGGGGTCCTGGAGAGGAGGGTCCGTCGGATAGTCGAACCTCGGATTCAGGAAGAGCAGTGTGGTTTTCGTCCTGGTCGTGGAACACTGGACCAGCTCTACACCCTCGGCAAGGTCCTGGAGGGTGCATGGGAGTTTGGGGTATGTATGGGGTACCGGGCCCTTTGATACGGGCTGTCAGGTCCCTGTATGACCGGTGTCAGAGTCTGGTCCGCATTGCCGGCAGTAAGTCGGGCTCGTTTCCGGTGAGAGTTGGACTCCGCCAGGGCTGCCCTTTGTCACCGATTCTGTTCATCACTTTCATGGACAGAATTTCTAGGTACAGCCAAGGTGTTGAGGGGATCCGATTTGGTGGCCTTAGGATCTCATCTCTGCTTTTTGCAGACGATGTGGTCCTACTGGCCTCATCAGGTCATGATCTGCAGCTCTCGCTGGAGCGGTTCGCAGCCGAGTGTGAAGCGGCCGGGATGGGGATCAGTGCCTCCAAATCCGAGGCCAGGGTCTTCAGCCAGAAGAGGGTAGAGTGCCTTCTCCGGGTCAGGGGGGGTGTCCTGCCCCAGATGGAGGAGTTCAAGTATCTCGGGATCTTGTTCACGATTGGGGGAAGAAGGGAGCGGGAGATCGACAGGCGGATTGGCGCAGCGTCTGCCGTCAAGCGGGCGCTGTACTGGTCCGTCGTGGTGAAGAGAGAGCTGAGCCATAAAGCGAAGCTCTCGATTTACCGGTCGATCTACGTTCCCACCCTCATCTATGGTCATGAGCTTTGGGTCATGACCGAAAGAACGAGATCGCGGATACAAGCGGCCGAAATGGGTTTTCTCCGTAGGGTGTCTGGGCTCTCCCTTAGAGATAGGGTGAGAAGCTCAGTCATCCGGGAGAGACTCAGAGTAGAGCCGCTGCTCCTTCACATCGAGAGGAGCCAGTTGAGGTGGCTCGGGCATCTGGTCAGGATGCCTCCTGGACGCCTCCCTGGTGAGGTGTTCCGGGCACGTCCCACCGGGAGGAGGCCCCGGGGAAGACCCAGGACACGCTGGAGGGACTATGTCTCTCGGCTGGCCTGGGAACGCCTCGGGATTCCCCCGGAAGAGCTGGAAGAAGTGGCCGGGGAGAGGGAAGTCTGGGCCTCCCTTCTGAAGCTGCTACCCCCGCGACCCGACCTCGGATAAGCGGAAGAAGATAGATGGATGGATGGATGGATGACATAAGCAGTTGAAATTTAAAAAAATAAAGATGTTTTTTTTAAAAATACATTATTTAAAAAAGTTACTGAAACTGGCTTTGAGACAAAGAAATTGTACCTTTAACTTCTTATTTTCTTAATCAGCTTTCATGGGAGTCACCACAGATGATTTCTGTAAGTTTCACAAAGATTTCTGTTCCTGGAACTAGCCAATCAGTTTTTAGTTATTTGGTTTATTTGATAGGGACAAGCACACAATTACATAGACAAACTTGACATGTGTTTATACTGTATTTCAAAATAGACCTACATAAAGAGCATTTTGCATCCCAAACCAAAATCTGTTTGGACCGTTTCTCTTTCCCGTTCTGGTCTGACTCCGCCATCTTGTTTCTATCAACGGCTCCGTTTAAAGATGACCAGCGTCGCCCTCTTCTGGGTGGCGGCCAAACTACAACACTGGCATTACGTAAAGTCGAAATTAATTGTTACAATTTCCTGGTATAACCTCATTATTTAAAGAAATTGTTCCACATTTTTTCCATGGCTGATGGGAAATTCAGCTTTATGAAGTATTGTTCTCATGTCATGGTAAAAATTATATGCAAATTAACACAAAGATTAGTTTTTTCCTTCCTTTTTTCTGTGTTACTATTACATTATTGGTAGCCTATTATTGTCATCTTACTGTCATTATTATCGTTAGTTTTATTTTTCTCTGTTTTAAAAAAATATATATAACAGATTAAGAATAATTTCTAGGTGTACATTGACAAGGAGTTGGTAATTATTCTGATGCTGTATGTCTGGTTGTTATTTACAATTCTCATTATTACTATTATTATTATCCATAGATTTTCTTGTCTTGTTACGAGTTAGTTTGTAACCATTTTGTTTATGTAATATAATTTATTTGTTGTCTCTTTAGCCCAGTCTAGGTACATGAATATTATTACATGGTTTCAGTTATAATTTTTTGGTTTATTGAGTCGGTAAGTAATATATTTCATTAAACTGAGATAAGGGGTAGGATTAAATAAATATTCACTTCTTCCTACACCTTGTCAAACAGAAAAGTGGTGGTAAACAAATTATGTTGTTCTTGGTTATGTACGCACATGTTTTCTTTGTCCTACTCAGTGCTTGTTTTCTTGTTTTTAAAAACCTGTTTGAAATAAATAAATAAATCAAATCAGGACTAAAGCATTTTTCTAAGAATTTCATCTTTTTTTATCTATTAAAGCTGCGTAAGAACACATTTCTAATAATTTCAGATTTTATAGTCTTTAATGAGCCTCGGCTTTATCCCATAATATCTGTAAAGTCACGAAACACTAATATTAGCAGCAAACTGGTGCAACCCCTGAATCCTAACACCTACCACAGGGCCTGGGGCTGCGTGTGCCTACCTTGTCTTTCCGTTTGCACACACCGCATGCGCCGAGTGAGGAGTGTGCATGTGTGTAGAAGGAGAGAGGATTATGAGTGGGAGCACTGTGGGGGGTGCACCAGCCTCCGGGGGGGAGGTGAAGTGGATTCTTCTCTCATCCATTTTTCATGGCTCTTCTCCTTTCAGATCTGCAGCCTCTGTACATGCGGCTGACGGGTCGATTCTCTTTTATCTTTAAGCATCTTTTGGGGACTTCTCCGCATGTGTCTGCTGGTGTGACGGAGGCAGGGATGGGTCAAGGTTGAAGCACGCTGTTTTTAATCAAACTCTAATGGCTACTTCACATCCCTGCCCACAAAGACGACACTCGTTTGCTGATGTTTTCTCATTTTTAATTGGATCGGGAAGCTTCATCAGCTTCCTCTGATGGTCACAGGATACCAAGTTCTAAATATTTTAGTGAAATCTATGTTTTCTGCATGGCAGATGGTTGCAACTGAAAGGAATACTATGGCGGACATGTATAAACGGTACTATTTAATAGCAGTTTTTGTCCCCAGTGGGTTAAAATTCACTCACAAAATTTAATCAAGTGTCTTTGGTCTTGTTTCTGGTGCAAATATCTTTGTACACAAGAAATAAGTCAAAACTAATTCACAAGCAACTCTTTGGCAAGATATAGGAGCTTCTTTTAAGACAATAATTCCTTAAACTCTTGTTAGTTTATAAATCATGATTGCCTCCAAGTGGTCAAATTATGATTTGTGAAAAAAATCAGAAAGTAGGTCAAGCAGTGAGTTTCACTTTCAGATTGAGAAAAGTGTATAAATGTCTGAATCAAACTACCCAACATTACTGCCTAAGCATAATCGAACTAGTGGGAGTTAAACATTTCAGTGAAACCCAAGTAAAACGGTAAAGAATGAGTACATGAGTGAAAATAGTGCAAAGAAATCCTATGAGCTGGATAACTGAGTCCAAATCAACTTTCATGTTTTGATCTCTCCTATCTTCATCTCAAGCTTTATTGCGTTGGATTTTTTTTTTTTTAGATACATTTACTTAACATAACGGTGGGGGTAATAACTTTAAAATACTTATCATGTAACCTGATTTAACCTGCTGAAAACATTTGATCAGATTTTATAATCTACAGTAGGTTGTTGGTTGAATGCCAGCTCTACGCCTCTCACAGTGTTGAAGATAACTTATATTTAGAACTGCTGCATTGTTATGTTGAATTTCCATTGGTTTATTTGGAGGTATCCACCTTATTCATGGGAGGCTTACTGGGGAAACGATCATGGGTCTTACTTCCGGCTCCCACCGGAAGTAGCAGTATTTCACTGTAATTTGTAGGGTTTTTTGCTAATCTATATTCATGATGGTAGTTACGTGTCTCTTTTCGGTTATAATACAATATTTAGTGGAACTTGTTCACGGACACACCGTCTGCTATCAGAGAGCTGCTCAGTACAGAGGATCGTAATTACGAGTTTAATCACGGGGAGCAACAGGAACACAGCTTTAAGTTTAGTAAAGAAATGACAGTGAATTAGCGGCGCTGCTAGCAGCTCGTTTCCCTGAAGAACTGACAGTAATAAAGAGAAAAGTAAAGAAGCTGGTCAGAGATCTGAGCTGCTGTTTTGCGCCGACAGTGTAAAACAGCAGAACTACATAATATTCGCTTGGTGTGATGTGAATTTAATTTTTCGTTTGCATTTAAAACATAATAGAGTTCATGATCTGAGTCTGTATCATTATGTTTTGGGCCAGGAACAATTTTTTAAAAGACAAAATAAAATATCTGGGTTCATTTAGTCTCATCACAACCAGAACCTCGAGGTTCTCTGTTGCTGAGTGTCGCTGCAAATCAGCGGAGAAATGACCGCAGCTGCTGCGCTCCAGACCGCAATATGGAGAATCTCCCCACTGGATCAGAACCGGACCGAACCGAACCACACATTAACCTGTTATAGAGAGCAACTTGCCACTGGAAATGATAAGATGCCCTTGTGGAGCTCAGGTAACTGCTGTGCTGTTCGTAGCTGTTCTCTAATAATCAGACCAAGTTTAGTTTGTGGCAGCAACAGGTGTGTCTTGAACGGCTCCCAAAACAAAAGCGGTAGTTTTTATCACCTGCCGACAAGCAAGGAAACAAAAAGAATGTATCTTAAAATTCTAAAGTTGAACAGAGAACCCAAAATGTTTTACGTGTGCCCATTTCATTGTGTGGATAAAAAGCTAAGGGAAGAAAACCCGCAGCTGAGTCAGTGAAGTAGCTAACTATGCTAGTCCGGGTTGTTTGCGGCCATTTCTTCAAGTCGCCATCCCTCCCCGCATTAGCTACAGGTTGCGGTAAAACAATATTGCCACATGTAAGATGTGATAGCTGGAGTTCCCACATATTTTATAGCCTAAAGCCTCTGTTGAAAGCCGGTTAGCGAGTTGCTAACATGTAAACAAATGGCGGTTCCGGTTAGCGGCGGAAATCGCGCCCATAAATCACGCAAAGCCTCATGGGGGATAGGAATAAGGTTGTAATATTTATGATTTAACTGATAACTTTTAATTGATTTAACAAGCAACTCTGGTAATCTGCAAATGCAGATAAAAAACAGAAGTCATTCTCGCTTTATTCTCTGTCCTTGGAAAATAAAAAAATTATTGTAGCAACAATTCAAAGAAACTCTTAACGAACGGTTTAAAGCTTGGAGACAAAAAGCAAAGGTGTGCACCGTACCTGGCAGCTGAGGAATGAAGCTTTTCCGGAAAGGTTACGGATAAACAACCCCGTCAGCGCAAACTCCAGTAGCTTTTAACCTCCCTCCTGCATATGCTTTTATACGGAAATTTTTAGAACGTTTTAAACTAGAAGGAGAAGAGAGCAAGATTTTAACTAATCATCGTTTTATTATTTCTGTTGTGCAGGACCGGGAACCAGTGACTCCAGTGCGCGGCCTCCTGTACGGAGACGCCTCCACCGTTTGGCGCAACGTGAGCCATCCCGTCCTTCCAAACAGACTCCAGGACCTGTCATGGATGGTGGCTCATGGGATCCTGCCGGTCAGAGCCGTCATGCACTCCCGCGGCATGTCTGCAACGGCCATCTGCCCCCGACCCGGTTGTGGCGCGCCGGAGTCGGTGAGGCACCTGCTGTGGGAGTGCAGCGCTGCTGTGGACCTGTGGGCGAAAGCCGGCTCCTTGCAATTCCCACACTTGCCAGCAAGGGAGGTCCTCCATGCACAGCTAGTGCTGTAAGGGGTGAGCCAGCTGACAATAAAGAAAAAGGACTTTGCTGAGATGTGGCTCACCCTCGCCACCATCAAAGACGCCATTTGGACCTCCAGAAACTTGCTGGTGAGCAGGCGCAGGCAGATGCCCCCCGTGGCTGTGATCCGGATGGCGGCAGCAAAAAGAGCAACATCAAGGGCTGCAGGTGGCGCGCCAAGGACACAGCCACCAAGAAGAATCGCCTGCGCCTCCGTGGACGAAGGAGCCGGCGCTCCACGAGCAGAGGTCCAAGCAGCGGCGGCCTGGCTCTCCGGGTGAGGCAGGAGGGAAGGAGCTTCAGGGCAGGTTTCCCCTCTGAGCACCAAGTGCTGTCTGGAAGGACGGGACGGCCCCGGACTTTGGAAGGAGTCACCCCGGTCCTGCTCAACTTTTAACCCACAGAGATTTTGTATTTTATATTCTTGTTCTTAGCTTCTTTTAGTCTGAACTAATGATTTTGTAAGTTCCTGAAAAATTTCTGTATAACTGCAATAATGTAATTTTTAATGTTTACAGTAACAATAAAAATTTTTCGAAAGAAAAAAAAACCCCGTCAGCGCAAAGGTTGTTGGCCGGTTGCAACGATTCAGCGCGTTGTGGAGAAAGTGGATGCAGAAGAAGAGTTTTCATGCAGCAACACGATGCGAGGAAGCCATTAAATTACAGTGGTGATTACAGTTAACCCACATTGTTTTTTTTTTATTTTATATATTTTCCATTATCACACTTCAGCCATTTAAAATCTGGATCATCAGGTGTTAGTTTGCACATAATAAAATCGCCATGACAACTGAGATGTGATATACTAAAGGCCGCTTGGTAATGAATTACATTTAAATGTTTATGAAATGCTCGGATCTGAAATGATGAGTGTCGGTCATTCCGACCCAACGCCAATTCAAACCATTGGACTTTAAATGACGGCACGTCACAACGGATGAAATGTACAGGAGAGGATTAGGGCTGAAGGGTTAGAATTTGAGTTCAGACTGAGATTAAAGGCAGAATTATGAGGTAAAAGTCAGAATTCTGAGAAAAGTCAGAATTTGGAGAGCAAAGTCAGATAAATTTTGAGATTAAAAACAAAATCCTCAAAAAAGTCAGATTTTTCAGATTAAATTAGGAAATTCTGAGGAAAAAAGTCAGAATTCTGAAATTAAATTCTGGTTTCTGAGATTAAAGTCAGAATTCGGAGATCAAACTCAGAAGAATTTTGAGATTAAAATCAAAATTCTGAAAAAAGTCAGATTTTTAAGGTTAAATTTGTAAATTCTGAGGAAAAAAAATCAGAATTAAAGTCATCTTTTTTTCCAGTGATCTTAATCCTCTTCTGCAGAAAAGCGGTTGTGACTACCAGCAGAGTTTGAGGTTTTATTGAAATGATATTTCATGAGAGTTAACAGGCTCAAACATAAGAACTAGAAGCCTGATGATAACAGGAGCTTACAGAAAACACTGACAGGATAATGCACAATTAAATTACAATAATTAAAATTTGAATTTAGTTTTGGTCGTTACCAGAGTGATGCATCATCCTTCCCTTGATGCCTCATATTCAGTTAACATCTCTCTGGGAATCAACTTATTGGTGCTGAAATTCAATGTTTCGTCTGTAAAACTCAGCAAATTGTGCATTTGGGAAACGTGTGTTAGGATCCAGATCAGGCTGTATGAGGACAGGCAGTTTCCGCCGTGTGAGACGTGCAGTCAACACAAACGCCGAGGCGTACCCCTGTTTTACCCTCATGTTCTGCTCCGCTGGAAACACCGCGAGTGTTTTTGTCTCTTCTCGTGCAGACAGCTCAGACTTCGCCCAGTTCAAGCAGCTGCTGCTGAGACGAAAGAGAAAACTGAAAGACGTTTACAAACTGACTGGAAATGAATAGTTGGGCTCTAGGAAACCTGAACCTCATCCTATAACCACACACACAATTATACATAAGAAAGGAGAGAAATAAAGCAGGTGTTAACCGGTAGGACGAGTTGTTGACATTTTAAACTGATGGTCTTGATTTTCCTGTTTACGTTTGGGAACCTTTAGCCTTGCAGCTAGCAGAGAAAAAATAACGAGCTGTCTGAAAAGTCGCTCTGAGTTTAAGAGAGTATGGATATTTAACCTCTTTCATCGTTTCTTCTTTTCGTTAATCTCAAAGATCAAATTAAATCCTCAGATTTTGTTGAAGCTTTGAGGAACCAGAATGATCAAAACACAGAAGAAATCTGTTAAAAATCACAAGTTCTCCTGAGCCTTTCACTTTGTTTTCTTTTACAAGCAAAGAAAATATGCATGTAAACAACATGAAAAGAAAATAAAGATTCAATAAAAAATTTTTATTAGAAATTTTAGAATTCTGGGAAAAAAGTCTGAATTCTCAGATTAAAGACAGAATTTAATCTGACATTAATTTCACAAATCTGACAGATTTCATATTGAATCTTTCAATACTTTTTGAATCTATGCACTATAAATCTTGAACAAACTTCCAGAAAAGCAGCAAAACAGCTGAAACACTGACTTTCTTTAAATCGAGGATAACAACTGCACCTGTTTAGAGTTGCTCTTGAACCAAAATAATGTAAAATTGCTCAACATATTTAACGTGTATTGATGATTTTAACGACAAAATGCAATGCCTGTCACTGGTTTTCACATTTGTTGACTGTTTGGTGTATTTGTGATGTTTGTATGTCTTCATAAAAATGTGATATACAAATAAACTTGATTTGTCTTCAAAAAAAATCCCTTTTGGCAAAAAAAAAAGACAGGCCAATATTCTAGGAAGGTGAACTAGTTGCCATATATAAAAACATATAAACCACATAAGAAGATAATATGTTGATAAATACATCACACGTTAAAAAGCACAGCTCCTTGCCTTGTGTTTAGGATCTGATTTGCATACAGATGGCGTGTGGCCGCTGAAATCGTCCCGGCTTTGTGCTTCACGCTGCAAAGGTAGTTATTGGATCTTGACTTGAGCATCAAAGGGGCAGCAGGTTTTAGGTCCCACCTGTGAATGGAGCGCATTCAGAAAGAGAGGCCTGGTAATCCATCTGCTGCAGAGACACACTCACACACATCCAGATGGTCTCTGGAGGACTCGGCCATCCCATGTGTCCAGTTACAACATGAAAGCAGCGGAGAGGCAATTTAAGGAAATACCCATCCACCCATGTCCGCCGCCCACATAGGAACGACGCAAACTGTTGATCACTTCAAGGATGAGCCTCATTAGAGATGTAACACAGTAAATGACTGGTTCTGCTTTGAAAATCAAACTTCATTCTGTCGTTTGCTTTCTCTCTGAAATGTTCACCTTAAATCTGCTGAGATAAATATCTTCCTGTTGGATCAGATGTGTTGTATGAAAGGCAGGCTGCAGTTTCATTCAGCTCCAAGGAGCGTATTAGTTTCAGCTCATTGATCACCAGCTGCCCTGCAGCAGCAAGAAGCAGGAAGTTAGCAGCTCGCAGCAGAGCGGAGCGCGGCGGCCGCCGTTCATCAGACAGACGAAGCCCTGAGGTGAACGATCCACAGAGTTAGTTTTCACTCATTCACACGAGAACACGACGGCGGGTTAAAGGGCCGTGTGGATACAAACAAAGGAGGAGGACATATCCACCAAAACATTTCCTTTTTTTAAAAAATCTCAAATTTCTGAGTTTGGAAAGTCAAAATGTTTTCAACTTTTGAAGCTCAGAAAATTTCCAAAAGTCAATAATTTTTAAAAGATTTTTCTCCCACATTTCTGAGATCAATCTCAAAATTTCTGAAATTAATCAAAAAATTTTTTGTTGTTTTAATTCACAAATGTTCAACTTTTTAGATGCAGAAATTTCCAGGTTTTCTCTTGAAAATTTCTGAAGTTAATCTCAAATTTCTGAGATTTTTTTTCTACCAGATTTTCAAGTTTTTAGACACAGAATTTTCCAAGTTTGTTCTTGAAAACTTCTGGAATTAATCTCAAATATTTTTGTGTTTATTCACAAATCATCAACTTTTTAGACCCAGAAATTTCTGAGTTTTTTCTTGAAAAATTATGAAAATAATCTCAAATTTCTGAGTTTTTTGCTACCAGATTTTCAAGTTTTTAGACGCAAATTTTTCCAAGTTTGTTCTTGAACATTTCTGAAATTAATCTAAAACATTTTTTTCAAACAATTTTTCAACTTTTCAAACTCAGAAATGTCTAAGATTTTTCTAGAGGATTTCTAAGATGAAAATTTCTAGCAGTCATGCATGCCCTCATACGCTGCCGTAAGAGAATAACCTCATCATATGAAAGTATTTTATTTCCAGACCAGAACGACAGAAAACATCTTATTTTGCAAAGGTTTGCACTAAGTCTTACATGTAGAGAAAGCCTTAATAGTAATTATTATCTTCTCACGTGCACAAAAATAAAATAGCTAAAAAATAAAACTGATATTGAAGATAAAATTAAGTTTCAACTTATTTTTTATGCCAACTGGAGTAAATATTTGGTCTGAATTTCAACATCTTTCTTTCTTTTTAGACATTTTAATTCTCAGTTTCTTTTTTAAGTAAAAAAAAAAAAATAATAACACACTCCAGCTTTTGCCCGAACCTGTTGTTCTTGTTACTCTTCTCGTCTTATTGACTCTGTCAGTGATAATGAGTTCAAAAGCTTCACGTGAACACAAAATTTAAAAAAAACTGCCATCTTGTCGTGTTTTGTCAAGTGTAGCATGACGAGCAAAACAAGTTTAGAAGTAGAAGAAAATTTATGCATGACCTTGTCACTGTCCGGGTGTTGGGACGGTATAGAGGTGGTACATTTTAAAAGAGGTAACCCATAAAATCTTTTTTATACTGGGAGAACAGGATAAGTTGATACCTGGGCGTTTACATGCATTATTCAAGATTTTTCCACATTATTTTTTTGATTTTGTGCAAGAAACTACAAAATATACATTCATATACAGTTTGAAGCTTCATAGTGCAATGTCAAAAATACCGTACAGCAATTTTCTGTACAGATTTCAATTCCAATGAGAAGGATTGAAGATAAAATGTACACCATCTTGGTGTTTTCCTGAACAACTGCTATAATTGTGTTTCCACAGGTGCAGATGTTGCTCTGCAAGTTGGTGGAGGCAAATCTGCATGAACAGGGAGGTAAACGTTTTGTAGACAATGGCCGTTGAACAAGTAGGGCGGCTAATAAAACATCTTCAGTAAAAAACAAAACATCAATGAAGGAATCTTCACACAGTAAAAGGACTGGACAAAACAAGATATAATGAGATTTATCTCTTCAGAAGTCTAAGCTGCACCAACAACTTCAAATTAGTTTTCTAAAAATGAGTGAATGAGCAAAAATAGACACATTTTGGTTGAATTAAAGCTCCAGTGAGACGAGAAAGCGCCACCATCAGTTAGGATTTGGCCCAGATTTTGGCTTGTATCTTGTGCCAGAGTTATGAGGAAGAAAGATCAACAAAGACTTTTCTCATCAGTTTAGTTAAGTAAAAGTTAAAACCACAAAACAATGTTTGTCCAGCCCTCAGAGGGTGCTGTGCCTTGCAAGAGTACTTTCCCTAATTTTGTCAAGTTAAAATAACAAATTTTACAGTATTTACTTGAGATTTTATGTGGGAGACCAAAGCAAAAAAGTTCAAACTTGTTTTTAAAAGTTACAAATGCTATAAAATTTATCATAAAGTCCCTTTACTACTCATACTTTGGTTAGAGAACAAAAAGCATCATAAAGACAGCAAAAAAATTACTAATTATAATGCATTATAATCTAATTAATATCGTAAATTCAATCTGTTATCTGGAAATTAAAATAATATGGCACAACTGCAAACCTACCAAGATGTGTTGGTCCATCTAACGGTGGCTGGAAGAAACATACGTCACAAAGCTGTTATACAAAAAATTGACTCAAGTAAACACTCAACATTTTGTAGATCTTCGTTTAAAAAAAAAGTTTGAAGGGTATTAATAATTCCGCAACGTCCTGTTCAGCAAGACGTTTCATTTAAGCATTCAGACTTCCTCCAATCAGCGAATACAAGTGTACGATGACGTCAATTTTCTGCGCTGTTTTAGAATTGTAGTCCGCCTGTAGTTTTTAGTAACCGCAGCGGAGGAAGTGAACGAAGCCGTTCAAGTCCGTGATGGTCACGTTTCTAAATATTGAGTCAACATCAACAGCCATCTTGTTGAACTCAACACGCCTCTCTTCGCGGCGGAGGCCGGTTGGTTACAGCGCAGGCAATTTCCGGTAAGCATTACATGCGTCACGGCTAAACGTTAGCATTTGGGACAAATTCAAAAACTTAAACAAAGGCCACATCTACAAGAAGCAATCATTCCTCAAAAGCCGAGAGTCCAGCCCATTTGTACAAACAAAGCATATAACAGGTGACTGTTTTTTGCCCGATCAGTGTATTTCATAAAATTTTTAATTACATATTATTTAATTTCCTTTTGAGAGTAATAAAGGATTTCTGAATTTTGAATTTAATTTAATTTTAATTTGTCTTAAATAATCAAATCTAACCTTCTGATTGGCTGCAAGGCAAATTTAACAGGCTGCTCCTCAAGCACAAAATGGCCAAATTTCTGTCAAGAAAATGACTGAAGATTTGGAGCTCACTGCTGCAAAAACAAGCAAACAAAAAAACTACAAACTGGCTGACTAAAATCAGAAGGTATGAGGCACAATTTTTGCTAAAATATGCATATAAATATATGTGTGTGTGTGTATTACTTAAAAGTATTTAAAAAGGTGAGTAACAAACATTGTGCAATGGGGTACCCCGGCCAGAAGCTAATGCTATATGCTAACTGTACCAACTTGAAAACATTTCATACATGTTGAACTCAAATAAACTGTCCCTTTTTTCTGATTATGTTCTCAGAACATAATAATCTTTTCTTGTGTTTGCGACAATGACGGTTCTGATAACGTTCTTCCACACTAAATCCCCTCTGGCCATATGAGTGAATCCCACTTTCAATTCTGGGAAAGTTATCAAGATCTGGTTCATCAGAACTGACACTTGCACTGCCTTATCTTCACTGTGGGATTCTTTGAGCGATTGAGTCGTCCCGTTTTTCCGATACACATCTTGCTTTTATCTGATCAGGTTGTTTCTTTAAGACACTTTCAATATCAACAGAAAAACCGCAGAAAGATGTATGTCAAAGCAGTGATGTGTTGAAGATCTTAACCGCAGAAACCTCTAACTATCTTGTTCTCTTAGATGTTTATCTCTTTGATTCACATTTAAAGCTACAAATCTTTTCCAGGATTCAAGCTGTATAATAATTCATTAAAATGAGTTATAAGAAGGGAGTTTATTGGTTAAAATTGTTGTATTTAATGTCACTTAATGGTGATTCTCACCACTTTTATATTTAGCTACTGAAAAAGAGATATTTACCATTAAATAATACACATAAGTCTTAAAAGGTTGTCCAATTTGGAGGTTCATGTAAGAAAGAGCAATTCAGGTCTTTTGTTTGTCCTTTAAGCTACATTTTAAGATGAGGTTTAAGTGGCTAGACAGATATTTTTTGTATGTAAAATAGGCATTTATCGTATCGTTTATCATTTATCTTGATAAAAATTCTGATTTATTGTTGCCACGATAATTCCTAATTTTAAAAAACAACAAATCCGTTTGTATTGTTAGTTGTACTATTTTTTCCCCACCGTTTATTCAATGAGAGTATCAATAAATATTGATAAATGCAGTTAGTGTGATCAGCTTAGTGATAAAAATCACATTAATGTATGTGACTGGTGTCTTAAAGAAGCGTATAACTAGCAGGGGTATTTGTCAATAGCAGTATTTGTGTTTGTGGGGCTATGATTGCTGTGCAGTCACAGCCATTCCTAAAACATAAGTAATAAATAGTTCTTATTGTCATTTTTAACGTTATCACGATAGTGCCACAAAATATCGTGCTAAAAGTTTAAGACTTTGGTCCATGACAAACTGCTAAACGTAAAATAATCGGGGCCGAGTTCTTTCTTTTAAAAAAACAGAATATTCAGTGTTTGAAAACAATATAAAGACTTTCCGTAAATTATAAATAATGACGGGGCACACGGTTATTTTGGGCATCAAACACATTTTATTTGAACTTATGCAGTTTATTTCAACACAGTTAGTGCACATGCAATGTTTAAATTATCACTGTATGTTTGTACCAAGTTTTTTATTTTATTTTGTTTTTTATTTGAAATGTAAATATTTCAACATTTAGGTAATAAATTAACAAAACCTAAGCATTACCAGAAACACCGCCCACAATGTGTATACACTTTCAACAAAGCATAAAATTACAGAAATTAATAAATCAGCAATGTTTTGTATTTATAGCTTTTTTTATGACATTTTTTTTTAAAAACAAAAATTCAGTGAGACACCAGAAAAATGAGAAAAATTTTTTACATTTGACTCATGTTTACAATAAGAAAAAAATCCAAACAGGTCTTTCATTTAAAGGTATTGTGTGTAGGATTTGTCGCTGGACATTATTTTACCAAACAGATTAACAAGTGCTACAACATAAAGTCACAATGAGCCACTTTAGAGTCGTTTTCTGGAAATGTGGCTTCCAGACAGCAAGAAAAGAGGCAAACGTGACCAACTTTGCACACTTTGTCCAACAATCAAAGTGCATTTTTCAGGATTCCTCAGCAAAGCCAGAACCATTGTTTTGTCTAATGACCAGAGGTAATTAATCACTGTTCAGGCCTGAACAGTGGTTTTATTTAAGACCGACACATATTCTCTTAGAGGATACTACACATAGCACCTTTAACATTTTTCCACCTCAAAACATCAGAAACACAGTAAGAAGTTGTGAAGAAAATGCACAAATCCTTAACAAAAGTAAACTAAAACGCATCACAGATAAAAGAAGCAAACAGAGCATTTATAAAATTCTTGTATTGATGATTTTATTTTGTGACCACTGAGAACCATTGAGTGTTGACTTGTTATACGTGTGGTGGAGCATTAAGATGCAAAAGAATGCCTTAAAAAACAAAAAAGACAAACTTTTGTTGTGGGCCTGAGAGATGGAGGTAGAAACGCAGGGAAAGTGGCTAAAATCCAGCTCATACATGATTTATTTAGTATTAAATACTGTATATTTCAGTAGCGTAAATATGGCTTGCCTCACTCTAAGCTGTCCAAAGTGCATTTAATGCCATCATTAAGTAGGAAACTTAGGCGTTTAAAGGTGATAGATGTCTTAGGAAGTAAATTTTGTTTTCTTGCCAAATGAGTCAACTATATTCTTTATGCTGCACAAAAAACTGGGAAAATTTACAAGCATTCCCAAATTTATGTGATTAATTTACATCTGGTAAACCGAACCAGCAAAGGAAAAAAATAAAATTACCCCTCAAAAGTTGCCCATTCTAGACCAATTTTGTGATTTTGACAGCTGACAAAATTTTCTTTGAAAATCAGCAAATGGTTTACAATTTTTTATATTTATTATGTTTAACGATTTACTTAAAGTCTAACTAACCCCCAAATCAACTGTTTTTTTTACTGATAAACTGCCTACGCTGGTTATTTAAAGATCTATCTTTATTTTCGTTGCAAAGTTTGACATTTTCGTGAAAATTTGTTTAGTTTTGTGTTACTTTGCCTATAATCATGTTAGTTGTAATCTGGCCATTGCTTTCCTTTGCTCTTCCAGTCTTCCTTCATGAACCAAAGCGTAATTTAAAAAAAATTGTTTTTTTTACCAGACTGATATTATGCTGCACTAAAAACGGTGAACATTTACAACCATTTCCAAATTTTACATGATTAGTTTACAAAATGTACCAGCAGGGAAAATAGTAAATATATATATAAATAAATAAATACCCCCCAAAAGTTGTCAGTTGGACTGATTTTGTGAACTTTTGACAAAAACTGGAATTTAGTTTTACACTTTTAACCCCCATATCACAGTTTTATATTGATAAATTCCCTAAATATGTTATATAGTGTTTTATTGTTACATTTCTGTGCAAATTCATCCATATTTGTTTTGCCTAAAACAATCTCAGTCCTATCCTTTGCCATTTCTTTCCTACACCGTTACACTCGTTTCCAAGCGAAGCAAAGCGTAGAACAACGGGCTAATTTTCACCAGACTGCTGCTTAGATCCATTATGCTGCACAAAAAACTGTGAACATTTCCAAACACTCATTAATTTTAGATAGTTTACATCTGATAAACTGTTCCAGCAAAGACGGAAGTGCAAAAACCCCAGAAAAGTTTTCAGTTAGACCAGTTTTGTGAATATTTCACAAACTGACATTGCATTGGTTTTCATTAAATTGAAAGGAAAAATATGCTTTACACTGTTTTTGTATTTATAATTTTTACAACTTGACATTTTTTGAAATAGCTTTCGTTTCCACTGGTTCTGCAAAACTATAATCCTGAATTATAGCCAGACATTTCGCTCAGATGCATAACTGCCTTCTTCTTGAATCAGGCTCAACCAGGTGAACCTGAAGTGCCACCATAAAGCTCAAACGCCTTTTTTGTAATTTCATTCTTGCCAACAATTGACTCTCAGTTACGTAACCTTCACACTTTGCAGATGCTTTGTCCTTTGATGATTGGATTATTTTTTAAGCCGTCAGTAAATCCGAATGCAGCTTTAAGTCAACTTGAGTTCTGGTCATTACTTGCTGTATATCTATTTATAATATGAACATATACGTTTTTTAAAGAAGCACAAACTCGTCTTTTGGCTGTTCTATTCGGAAAAGAAAGTTCACAAAATGTAAGCAAATGCACATTTCTTTGAATTGTGCTTATAAGACTTTCTATTAATGTTTAAAAGTTATTTTGAACCATCTTTTTCTACTGACTATCTGGTGTTTAGCCCTCACAGCATTAAAAACGCATCCATAAAAAAAATGATGTCAACTTTGTCCACATTTGATAGGCACATTTAGTTTCAGACTGGCCTTCAAGTTTAAATGGCATTTATATTATTAGTTTCTCAACGTTAAACCAGAAGTAAACTTGAACTTTGAAGTGAATACTATTAAAATATTTTTCTTCTAATGGTTTATGGCTTTATTTATTTTAAAACGCTGCATAATTTTTAAAACAAGTAAATTTTAGGTGAGATAAATATTGTTGCTGGTTATAATGTAAAGTGAAGTAAAATTCACAGCTGCCTTACAATTGTGACATCTTAGAACAGGTCATGTGGTTTTTGATGGTGAAGTTTCTACATGTATCAAAGTTTGACTTATTAGGTGATCTGGCTTAAGAGTTTTTATTTTAAAGTTATTTTTAAAATCCTTTTTTAGAGAATATGAACAAACAAGTCATCAATTAAGAACATTAATGCAAAATAATATCCTGATGGAAGCTCAGCGACAATGTACGGCTTTAAACATAAATCCATATATTTGCACAGTTTGGGAAGAAAATAAATCATTAAATGGTGTTAGAATCTAATCAAACGTATAATCGTTATTGTGAAAGAAGTAAGACTTCAGGGTGGAGAAGCACTGCAATATCTGTTAGTAAGGCTGAACCGACTAGAATCTGAAAAAATAAATATGCAAAGGCATTTTGAATTCTCCATTCGACCAATGAGTTGGTAGTCCACAAATCAGAAACGCTCATCTGTAGACTTACAACATGAGAGTGGACCAACTAAAACTATAAAACCACTTAGGCTACATTCCCATCGAAGGCCTTGTCCGCAAGTAGCCAGATATCTGGAAAAACAAATAAATTATTGTTTGTTTTGGCCTTTCATCCAAACAAAACTCAGTTTAATATCACTAAAAACAGTTTATAAAAACTCAGACCAAGGTGGAGATTTGAGAAAACTCCGTATTTATGATTGCATGAGATTTAGGGTCATGGCCATTACAGTCTGCACCAAATAATGTGCCAATATATCTACATACTTGCTTTGACGTGACTCCCAAGCAACATTGTGTTGTGTTTTATTAACTTTATATTCTAATACGCTAGTTAAGAGTATCTATCTGTCCAGACAAACCACCTGGAGCTATGTCTAATTCCTAACAAGAAATTGTTTTGAAGCAATCCGATTGGCTGAGGTAGGTTTTAGCTTTTCCCTACACTGCCCCCTATAGGTTTGGCATATTTAAAGTAACGCTGAGTCACATATTTGTGTGGATTCATGTGGATGAAAACCCTTTCTGAAACGGATCCTGTTTGTACGTGGCAGAGATATTTGTCTTTACGAAGACCCGGCTACGTGGGTACAAGGCATTATCCGGGGAGAAGAACACACACCTCCAAATTACGCATGTAGGTTGCTGGGAGACGAGAAGAGTCAGGAGTTGTTTGCTTGCAGTTAAAATGTAAAACCTATTAGTTGTATTCATCAATACGAAGAGGAGAAAAAGTGCAAGCAGCTGCCTATGACGTCGATAAACACAATTGTACAATAACCGGATTGCAGCTCCTAAATAACAGTCAGAGTTATTGGGTGATCCGCTCAGAATGATTGGGAAAGAAAACAGATTTTGGGTGAATGATTGCACTCTCAGATGTGTGCTTACAATTAAGGTTATTGCATGAAATCCTGATGGGCAGTGTCGCTTTTGCTCTGCCCAGAATATCAATCTACCTGCATCAATGCTGATAAGCTAATGATCCTGATGGTGTTCACTCCTCCTCTTTGGATCTGAAACTGATGGTGGAGGTACAGAAACTTCCCATTTATAGAGGGATTATTTGTAAACAGCGGACGCACATGCAACTTGATTGCAGCAAGAGCCGGACAGGCTTAAAACTCACTGGTTTCCATAGTTAGCAGCGTGTTGTCAGCGTACTACAACTGTTTATCACAGCGTGATAAAATAAGTTTTGCTACCAAATTGACATTAGTGAATGAGATGGGTATTAAGGAGGCATAAGCTCCTTAAGAGCTTATGGCCGATAAATGGCGAGAGAAAACGGCACAAACGTCGGACATTACGATGACTACCATTGGGTTTAGCTGTTACGTTGTCAATACAAAGAGCTAAATCTCAAATGTACGCCTGATATGTAAGAGAAAAAGGGATGCAGTGCTTTGCTACTAATTGTCAACACTACAACAACTAGATAATGTTAGGAAAACGTTTTAAACCCGAAAAAATGAGCGAAGGAGAGGGAAATAGTTCAGTTATACTAGCTTGACTAACGATCATGTAGATGTGACGTAGGATATCGGTGTGTTTTGGCTCAGTTACAAAATAAAAAAAGGTGACCTAAACACCAACTCTGACAGATCACAATAAAAACATAAAACTCTTACAGACTGAACGTTGTATTCTTTCTGTGAGAAATGTTTGAGTGTTTTTTGGTGTTCAATTCTGAAACACAAGGTGGCGCTGTTGTCGGTTGCAATGTCAAGAGAAAAAAAAAGTACTTTTTCTACATTATTTTCCCCCTTTGCTGCGGCACACTGCACCAAATTAATAATATCTACATCTCCAGGTTTCATTTTATTCTACTGCACCAACAATGGCATGATAAAAGAATAAATTTTGCTGTTCAGCAGCAAATTGTGCACATGAGCCAAATTTCCAGATGTAAACGATAACATGCAATGGGAAGTTATGCACACTGTTAAATTAGATCGCAGTACAGATATGATCCAAATGCTGGTAGCAAAGTGATGAGATAACCAGGAAAGCAGCGGTAAAAAGCCAAAGTGGTCTTAATCCTGTGTAAATGGGGCCTAAACTTTATTTTTAAGTAGGGTTTAGTGGTCTACTTTCTAATTAAGTGTGGAGTCAGCTATCTTTTTAAATAAATAAAAGAGAAATTTGTGCTGCATCAGCTGTTGCTAAAAAACTGAAACTCAATGAACATACCAAAGAAAAATATTCCAAAAAACTACCTTACAATTGTTGAATTCAAATCAACATTAGGCTTAAGCTAAAGTCGTTATATCTTGTTTTGGTGTACAACTTCCTAGAAACACAATCACCAAATAAATGACTTCCAACAAATATTTTTAACATTGCACTTCACACAGCCTTATATCTCCCAAGGCATTCTTGTGGCACCGCATTTAACAACATATCAGTTACTTAATTTTGCTTTTTTTTCTCGTTTGGAAACATGTTATCTGCTCTACACAAACATCACCGTGTTGCACAAACACTATGGCCGTTGTTTCAGATCTTGCATATCATTTTAACACTTCTGTGTGAGAATTATTTTGTTTTTACACATGAAATAATTAATGAAATACCAGCCCTTTAATAAAAATACAGAGGACACTCGGATGTCTTCGGATACACAAGCTGGAAGTGATTCTGAAATGGGATGTTTCAGGATTATGAATAATGGCATGCTGATCATTGTCACATTCAAAGATTTGTTAAAAGTATAAGGTTGAAATAGTTGGACCTGAGATTTGGCAATTTGCTGATGTTCAGAGATTAGCCGTGTATTCATGAGTTTGAGGTTTTTCTTGTAACTTGTGTATAGAAAGAATGTTCATTTTGGAAATGCTAATTAATATCTTCTTAAAGTTCCTATGGAAAAGAAAAACGATCCATTCTTCTCACTAATGATCTGCAAGGGTAGGTAACTTTTAAAACAAAGATGCTAAGAGTAGATTTGAGTGCATTAATGAGCCTAATTTTATTAGAGCTTAAACTGTGTGTCATCAGCAAAAAAGGAAAGAAAAATACATTACATATATAGCTTTTATTTTATTCAAAAAGTTCTGCTGTACATCATTTTCTAGCATGATTGTGCTTCAGTTCCCTCAGAGTAAAGTTGGGTGTGATATCCCTGTGTGATCGAGGGTTGATTATATCTCGACTGGCACTAATTTCAAGGCTAATAAATTATTTTTCAGCATTGGGTAGTAGAACAGCTATTGCTTAAAGGACGGGGATCGAAGGAATTACATATGGCTTGCCTGAACACCTCAATGTTTTTGCATAACTGGGTGATTATCTGCTGTCCGGTTCAGATTCAGGGTGAATGCCGGGTAAATGTGGGTTAAATTCATTGTTAAAATGTTGCTTTTTAGGTACTTATAAATGGGAATGCGTTTCTAAATGGGAGTCTTTGCATTATTGAGATGTTTGTGACATTTAACTGCCTTCTACTGTAGGCATGGGCCGGTTATTGTTACTGTATGCCAAGATTACACCATTTATTCAGCAGAGATTAAGCTAACGCAACACTTCCCCTCCCCTACATGTTGTTAAAATACTGACAGTTCGCTTGACTTACCTTCACATGTAACAAAGATAAATTTGGAAATATTTCCAGTCATGAAAAACACGGACAGTTGTGTTGTGTTTGTTTTATGCATCAAAATCAACATCACTGTAATATTCAATGTTTTTTGAGAACTTGTAATAATGGTTGGTGTTTTTCAAAATAGAAGCAGTAAGATTTTTTCTCTCAGTTTTGGAGAAAATACCATAAAACTGGAGGATATCTCAAACCTACGGAGCCCTCCAGAGGACATGGGGAAATCTTTTTCTTTTGCGTTCCCTCGCAATATGCTTACTGCAATATTTGCTGGTCTATTTTGTATACAGTCACGAATGTCAATTAACATTTCAAATATATACATATTTAAAGAGCCTAAATGTGCAACAAATGGTGGCAGAGGGCCGCACTGGGTTAACTCGGGGAATCTCATCTGTCACAATTATCGCTTTTTCCCCATTTTGATAATCATGCTTCAAACTTTACAAGGACTGCAACACGGACTGACCAGGCCAAACAATGCACAAGTGCCAACGATCAACGGCACTACAACACGGTCAACAGAAACTATGACCACCCTGCTCACCCGCTTCCTCATACACACAAGGCCAGTAACCTTCCCATTCACACTAGCTGACAGCCACGCCCACATCGACACACCCACCACCCAGGTGTCAAAGCCGCCTGCTCCTGTCATATCAATAATTACTCATTTCATTCATATGGCTCTTACAGAGCCTCAGTGGAAACGTGTTTATTATAATAAACTCTTTGGTGAAAAAAAACTGATTGAAACTCGATTTTGCATGTTTACGTCCGTTTGTGTAAGATTGAGACGGAACTGCACATGAAAACGGCCCTTTAAAACCAGACAACCAGCACAATAGAGACACAATTAAAACTGTCAGATGACTTGTTTCCCCGCAATAACTCAGAAATAGTCCAAGAAGTTTAGATGTATTTTTATTTCTTTCCTACCTACGGAAAGTTTCTGTTTATAGGTTTGTGATTCATTTCTATACTAAACAAAAATATATAAAACTTCAGATATCTCACAAAGAGATATTAACATTCGTGAAAAAACCTTACATAGCTTAAAGCAGAAAGCGCAGTAAGAAAGGCTTACAGTATTCAATTATGCTGCATGAATTGATTAGTATTATTGTAGAGAACGCAAAACCTTTTGCAAGGAAATGCAAAAGAAAAAAGTTTCCCCATGCCCTCTGAAGAGCTCTGTACAAACCAGCCCATGCCTAACTTACATAGGTGTTGAAATTAGGCCTGTTGCAATAAGCAATGAATCAATTAATCACATGAGCCATTAAAATGAGTTCAATAATTTCCATTTGCATGGTTTATTAATCTCTCTTTCTACCAAAAATTGGACGACCAAAGTCTCAAGTCTGGTGTGTTGGTCTCAACTAGTCCCTTTGTTGAAGAACAGTTTTATTTACAGAGACTTTAAAATCAATTTTATTTAGTATTTCAGTTTATTTATTTTGGATATTTAAAATATCTTCCATTTCTAGTGTTAAATGTTCATTAAAAATTAAAGCTTAATGATATTTGCCATTATATTACTTGAAAATGGTCTCAAAAACAATATTATCGTTTATCGCAATAACTTGTAGGGCGATTTATCCTCCAGCAAAAAGTTGTTATTGTGACAGGCCTAATTAAAATACCTAAAAAATGGCTACAATAATGTAAAATAGAAAACATCCAAGAGCGCCAGAGCCTTCCTTTAATTGTGCAGGCAAATATGACGAGTGATATGAAGCCATTAACAAGAGATGGCACATGAGAAATAGATAATTAGCATATTAAAAAATTATTTAAGAGAAGCTGCACCAGCGCCAAACTGGTTCTTCGTAGGAGAATATTTAAAATACATAAAAAATAATTTAAAAAAGAAGTGATAAAGACAAAAGAAGGAGCCCACCCTGCTTTGTGTACCAATGAGCAGAAAAGGCAACACAGGATGATGAGCTGTGAGGGAGCAGAGGGTGTGCCGGGCCAGTGTGTTTGACTTTAATATGCAGTAAATAATAGAAATAGTGGCTAATGTTAGTTACACATTGGTGGATATCTTGTACTTGGGAGACATGTTATTATGGAACCAGATGAAACTAAAAATGAGGCCCAGGGATTTGGGTATACGTTCGTCGTAGGCAAACGTCATGGCCTCGTGCAGCGGGACTTTGACGACCTCGATGAGTTCCCCCTCGCGCGGGTCGCCTCCGCCGGCGCTCACGCAGTTGTCGTCGGAAACCTCGGCGTAAAACATGGTCTGCTTCGAACCTATTAAACCCACGTTTGTTCTGTAGAGGACAAAACACACTTGAAAATCAGTAGTTTGGAAAAACCCTTGAACTTTTCCACATTTCCTCAGAAACTTAACATGAATTAATGCTTTTCTACTTATTTTTTTATGCATGAGGGTTAGGGTTAAAGCCTCTTCGGCCTGGTATAATATTTCTACAGAATTTACACAGAAAAACAATAATGTGAGTAGAGAATGAAACTGGCAAATACTTTTTCTTCCTCTTATTATTTTTCACAAATATGGAAAATGAAAATACATCTTCACTTTTTCTATGCGAAAAATGAATTTTTTTTCTTGATCCTAAAACATAAAAGAAGGAATTAAATCAGAAAAAGAAAAAATGTGCAAGAAGTAGAAGAAGGTGCTCTGCTTAGAAGAGACTAAAATTAAACTGTTTTTGTTTGTTTATATGGAAAATGCTTTAAAAACAGCATCATGAGGTGAGCATTCTATTGTTTACATTTTTTTTCTATTTAAATTTTTTTTTAAGTATTGTTTATTTAAAAAATAAATAAATAAAATTAATTTTATTTATTTGGTAAACATGACCAAACATCCTCCTTGGTCATGTTTACCAAGGAGGATGAGTACAAAGATATGCTCCAATTTTCAGATTTTTATGAAGAAAAAAAACCTCATGCATAATTTTCTTTCAACTTAATAATTACGCTTGTTGCAGTAAGCAATAAATCTCATGATAAATTAAAATGATCTTAATTTCCATATGCGTGATTGTTTTTCTCTCTTTCTACCAAAGACTAAATGACAAAAAACTTCGGTATCCATTTTATTTGCTCTTCATTTTGGAAATATAAAAAGTTCAAACGATAAATATGCATTAGAATGTTGGTCTTTCTATTGCTTGAAAAGGCTCTCAAAACAACAATATTGTTATAATCACGACAAATTCATTGAAGTCAAACACAACAATGAATACTTTTCCAAGGAACTACAGAGTAAAATCCCATTTAGTATTGTTTGGGGTTTTCCATTTCCTGAGCTGTGCTGCGTTTTTGTGCATATTTGCCAAATGGAAAAAAGAAAAAGAAAGAAAAAACAAAACACCCTTATAGGCTTCATGTGGGTTAAGATGACACCATCCTACACAATGGAAGCTGCCCGCACATAACAATGGACCCAGACGACACCAACAGAGCTGCAGGAGGTTTTCAAGTCAAATCAAAAACATATTTTCATTAGCGTTCAGTCACGCCTGTCCAGGTTTTACTGTCGGATGTGGGGCTGCTCACATCCTGGCAGCCAACATGTTGACAGTGATGAATGGTTTCCCCTGATGTTTCCCTCCAACTCACTCACACTGCTTATTATTTTAAGAAGCTACAGCAGTTATTAGTTGGGTTTCATTTCAGAGGTTAAAACAGCTAGCTTTAATATTTTATCTCGTTACACTGTGCTTCCTCCTGTTTTATACTTCCCTCAGATTAGGAAAAAAAAATATTCCAAATACTAAAACAGTTGCTTACACCAAGAAAAATCAATAAGCATTAAAAATAAAATGCTTCATTTCTCGTCTATTTTTGCACATTAAAATCATTATATAAACATATTGAATTTTAAGCTATAAAATGAACTGAATTGTTTATTTAGAAGCATTTTTTCTGTCATGTTTTTTTTTTACTAGCTTAAAGGTGACCTATGACTCTAATTTGAACAAGTTAGGAAAGCTTGGTGGGCGACAAAACATTTTCATTACGTTTTTTGCACCAAATTATACGTGCTGGAGCTCAGCCTGGGTTGCTCGGTAACGGGCTGGGCTTCACTGGGGTTGCTCGGTAACGGGCTGGGCTTCACTGGGGTTGCTCGGTAACGGGCTGGGCTTCACTGGGGTTGCTCGGTAACGGCGCCAGTGCCTGCTGATTTGTGACGTTCTGAAGGTTTTTGGAACAGCCAAGAAACATCAATTTATTGCCAAAAACAGGCTGTTTGTTTGTTTGCTTTTTTAAGTTCTTGGGTTGTTTTTAGTAGCAGTAAAAACTCCAATAAATATACAAAAATGTGAATTTTGCATAATAGATCCTCTTTAAATAGAAAGTACAGAAATGTTTTATTTGATTAATTGTTAGCATAATCAATACGATGACTCGACTACTAACATGATCATTTGCAACAGCTCTAATGATAGCTGATATATTGGTTAAATATTGTTTTTTTTCCCTTCCTTTATATTGAGAGACACTTACAGCATCTTGAACAATAATCCAGCTGTTATTTAAAGTCTATAACTCTTAGTCTAATTCAGTTGTTGCTACCATTCTTTCTTTTTTCCGCACAGAAGAATGGAAAATCTATTTTTACTGGGTATGAAACTGTTCTTCCTTACACCAGGAAGCGACTCCTGAACCGTGAACAGGGGAATTGTTTTCCACTTTATTCATACGGCCTCTACCTTCTGGGTTGCATTTGTTAGGCTTGTCACCGTCTTTCACTCTGACGCGAGAGCGATTTTGATGGCCAGCAGATTTACGGGAGGAGCTCGGAAGAACCAGCAGGTGGTTCCAAACCGAACCCTTATTTCTGAGGAAACGTCTAAAACGGCGCTAACCTGAACGAAGTAATCCTCTTCAGCTTGGAGGCTGGTATATCGTAGCCACACTCCTCCAGCACTTCCTGCCGGGCGATCTCCTCCAGCGACAGATCCGGTTTGTCCACCAGGCCGGCGCAGAGCTCGTAGGTGACCCCCGCCGAGGCCGGGGGCCACTGGGACGAAGGAGAGCTCTCCTCGGCCGAGGCCGACTGGCCCTCTTGAGATTCGGAGGCGTCGCCCTCTTCGGTCTTTTCGGCGCCCTGAGAGGTCTTTGTCTTGGCCTTTTCCCACTCACACATGTAAACAGCTGCAGGTGGGAGACAAGAGGAGAAATGCTGAGATTGATGAATATGAATTCAGCAAACTGTATTATATTTAAAGTTAAAAATGTAACCGTGTTCTCGGTTGTGGTTATTTTTATCTAAATGGGATAAAAAGAGGGGATATATCACGGCCCAGACTCCTTGAATTTAAACCGCTGCAGGGATTTCTGAAGCCGATTAAACAAGGTGTGTGTCGTCGTTTTAAAAGTGAAAGTGCACATCGGATGCTCAAAAGTCCAAATTTAGATCAGTGACAAAAAAAATAAAAGGTACCTGGACGGAACTGCTTGACGAGGACAAAACAGTGTGAGGTGGTGTTGAAGAGCAGCACAGATACGCTGCAAAAAAATACAGAAAAAGTCACCGTTAAGCACTTTAATATTTCATTTCAGAAGCATGGATTCATTATAAAAGCATTTTATGTTGTAACAAATGAAAGACATCCCTTCACAACCAGCTCAGGCTTTTTCTTTGCAGTTTTAACTTTTTAATGTTATTTAAAGAAAGGTTTCCCACATACTTTTTTTTTTTGTTGAATCCATTTGTTTGCATCTTTTTCCACGTTGGAAGCTCAAATCTATACATCTGTAAGTCAGACTGAGTTTTTTCTTTTTGGGATAACGATTTTTAACCTTACAGGTCAAACCAACATGCAATGATAAACGAACAGATTTCAGGCTTGATTTTATCGCACCTTACTTTCTTTTCTTAAAGCAAGTTGCAGCTATGACAACTTCCTTTTATAATTTAAATTTTGACATCAGGCGTGTCCAAGTAAGTAATAACTTCTTTTTGGTCAATAATTTCTTATTATTGTCGAATTTTTTCTAGTTCCAGTAGCAGATTATTTCACTTATAACAATTTTTTCCCCATGTTATAAGCTAAATTATTGACTTAAAATAACTTCCTACTTCTTCCTGAAAAGCTTCTTATGAGTTAGCTTTGACTGATTTCAAGTGCACCAATATATTTGCATTAGAAAATAAACCAAAGAGTAAGATTTAGTGTTTTCCAGTGTGACATTTAATCCCAGAAAGGGTATTTAAAAATAAAACTATTTGCATAAAACACTGCTCAGACAATAAATTTTATAAACGTCTTCATTAAGCTACATCAGATGACAAAGGTTTCCAAATTTATCTTTATATTGGAGTGTTCCTGTTCTAAACTCCTAAAAATAAAAGCGATACTAAAATAAATGTCATTAGCCGGACTAACAATACTAAAATAAGAATCGGAACCCGGAGATCAGCAGGTCACATCGCTGGGATTTCAACTCGTCGCAACCAGGATCAGGACATGGAAATAAAACTAGAGCGAGGGTGAACGTGAACCGTCGAAGGGTCACTGCTGTGTCTGTCGGTGTGTGTGTGTGCGTGTGTGTGTGTGTGTGTGTGCGCGCGTCGGTGAAAATGTGAAGCCTAGGGTCGGCGTTGGGAAAGCGGATGTGTCTGAGGCGGCAGGAAACCCTGCCCCGTCTTTCCCATGCTCAGAGGGAAACCAGGAGATTGCTGTGAAAAGTTTCTAACAACAACTCCTGAGACGATGATGAACTTCTGTTTGCATTTTTAAATTTCAGATGATGAAAAACGCATTTGCGCTCCTTGCTCGCCAAAAATATACCTCATGTCAGTTAAATGTCACAAACTGCAGATGCTGTCTTATCCACTGTCTGGATAAGACAACAAAAGACTGAGTGGGGGATTGCTGTGACTGAATAGACACTCTGAAACAGTCAGGAGGCAATCTGCATTTTTATCTAAACCAACTGAAACATGTGGAGACGTGTTTTAAAGTCCCTAAACAGAAGTATAGCAGGTAATATCTGAACTATAAAGCTGTTTGCCTACAGGTTTGTTTGCATCATGTTTGTCGCTTCACTGCAAAAACACAAAATCTAACCAAATGTTTGTATCTAGTTTCTACTTGGAAATATTTTAGTTCACTTAAAATAAGACGAAACTAACTTAAAAGTAAATTTTTAGCAAGACATAAAATCTTGTTTTAAGTCCATAATTTCTTAATATTGTTGAAAAAGTACCAGATTATTTTACTTAAGACATTTTTGCTGTGTTTTAAGTGGAATAATCTGCCAGTGGAACTAAAACTGGGTTGCTAGGTGACGGGCTGGGCTTGGGTGGTGTTGCTAGGTGACGGCGCCAGTGGAACTCAAACTTTTTCGTCAATATTATGTAATTATTTAATTAAAACGAGCTCCTATTTCAACAATTCAATTTCAAAAAAAAAAAAATTATCCCAAAGGGAAATTAAATAACAATTTTCTTGCTGAATATCTACTTTTAAGTTAGTTTTGTTTTATTTCAAGTGTACCAAGATATGAGCACTAGAAACTGGACCAGAATATTATGTCTCTGCAGTGCATCTCCATGTGTTTCAAATATCTCAATAAACAAAGACCTGAAAATAAAGAAAACAGAAATAAATGTAAATAATGTTAGACAATTGACAATATTACACAATATTCTGTTTTGGCCTGGACAGTTTTTACAAAATACAAAAGGTAAACTTTGTCTCTGCTGATAATTTTGAAGTCTTTGATCCTTTTTAAAAGGGTTTCACACCCGCAGCTTCAGAAACTCGGCTACTTGCTGCTCCACTTCCTTTCTCAATCACTTCTTTCCTTTCTGCCACCTCGCTGAAAGCGCAGAAACAAAAACAACTTTTTCCACTTTGCTGGTTTCCCAGAAGAACATGAGAGAGTTGCACTTCTGACCAATGTTGTATTTTTTTTTATTTTTCTCTTCATATAATGTCGCTCACTGATGGGAAGCAGCCGGAAAAACACTTAAACCAACATCCAAAAACACAACATCTTGGAAAAATATTCATGTTTATGTATTTTTATTGTTTTTATGTAAATATTCTGTTACACTGTAAACACATACTTCAGTGCATTTTATTGGGATTTTTTTTTTTTTTATTGACATCATTGTGCTGCTTTTTCCTGAAGCTGATCAGAAATTTCAGGCCCGTTTTAGTTAAAACCGCAGCCTGACGCACAATTCAGATCCCAGTTTCAGTGTTTCTCCTTGACTGAATAAAGGGCAACACTGGTGGTTGCCATGGTGACACTATACCCCTGACTGGGCTGGGATTGGATTTCTCAGATCAATATTTCCTCATTGATCTAATTGATTAGCCAAATATAGACACTGACAGACAGATGGACCATCTAATTGCTTTAAAGTCTTTGTAGCTCAGATTTAGACTTTTATAAACGGGAGGTGCAGTCGCATAACTTATAAATTAATTAGTTATTGATTAACTTCGGGCTCTGATGTCGTCTCCAACATTTCCAAACACCTTCTGCTTCATCTTAAACATGATTTAGGCCAATTTAATGCTTAGTTTGGCCTAAACAAAGTACAGTTCTTGAACTTATTATGAACTCAGCAAATAATTTGCTCAACTTAAAAAGATAAACCTTTTTTGATTTAAAAAAAAAAAGAAGCATTTTTGTGAATCTCTTCAATATCAGAGGAAGAACATGGGCCCATGTGTGTTTTACTTATTAGGCCAAAAAATGGAAATCAAGTGCAGGCCTGGAGAGTTTTTGAAAAATTTCAATTTGCAAGTTTATCTAATTTACCCTGCAAAGAGCTTCATTTTGCAAGCTAAAAAAATCTCCAATATTTCCTGCATCACAAGGTGACTTGCTTCCAATCTCGCGTGTGTCACCTAACGGTCAGTACAAGGACTGCGAGTAAATAATATTGTCCTGCAATGTCGTCTCTTCTCCTAAAGCTTCACATATTGTTGTAAAATTCTATAAAGGAAACTATTTTTTAAACATTTATTTGCTTCAATTGGGTTTTTATGATGAAAGTACACAAGCAGGGAGAAGTAGATATAATCAACATCTCCTTAAATAATAACCTAACATCACCATTAAAAAAAACAAAACATGAATGGTGATTATGATAAAAACACAAAGGTATGACTTGTGTTATGGTTGCTCTGGAAAAATAAGAGTAAAGTTGAAATTTAATTGCAGGGGAACTAAAACATCTAAAACTGGGGTGTCCAAAGTGTGGCTCGGGGGCCATTTGTGGTCCTTGGATTAATTTTGTGCGGCCCCAGTTCGCAATTCAATAATGGCACAAATTTGGCACTCCCAACACCGTTTTTGTCATTTTTTTTTTTTTTTAGGATGAGATTTTCTGTTGCATATTTATATGTTCCTAAGTACGACACAAAGAATTTTTTTATATTAAGTTTTTACTCAAAAACAGACTTTGGCACACCCATCCATTACATTTGGTTGAAGAAAAGTCTTACTAAAAGCATCTTATAGACACTTAAGAAATGGAAATTAAAACTCTCAAAAAGGTAAATCACTGGAAATATTTAGGAAAACGTAAAATAGACAGAAATACTTTCTAATGGAAGAAAAAACAAAACGTAAAATTTTGGCCTTTGAATACTTTCAGTTTGGGGACTTTGGCCCTACAAAAACTTAAAATATGCATCTTTTAAATGCTTCTTCCTTTGAGAAAGACATTCCAGCACTGCAAACATAAATCCAACCCAATTCAACAAAAATCTAGAAACAATCCCAGGTTCTTTTGGAGACCCTATAACAACCTGGCAGGATTTCCTCTTTGTGAATAGCTACCTGTCGCCAGGGGAAATCTTTTGTTAGAAACGCAGGTTTGACGTTTAACGCCTTTCTCTCAGGGGTGCCGTTTCTTTAACAACAATCTCTGTTTGGGGTCAATAGTGCAGGAAAGAGGCTAGAAATGACCTGAGCGTGACCTAAGGGCATCACTAAGGAGAGGAACTGGGGCTTTGGCACTCAAGTGTGAGATTTCTGTTACAGTTTAGAGTTTTATTGCCATTTTATTTCATGTAAAAACACACACAAAAAGCAGGAGCAACTTCCCCTGAAAATCGCCATTTTTAATTCAACCATCGCTGAGGAGTTCGCTATAAACGAATAAAAATACCAGATTTATTAAATTTGCATTTCAGAGAGAATCAGGATTTAAAAATGCTTTGTTTTATAAACTGTGTAGTAGAAAAACATTCTAGATATATTTATTTTCAGATCACAGAGAGCAACACGGGGTGTCCAAAGTGAAGCCCGGGGGCCGTTTATGGCCCTGGAAGTGATTTGGTGCGGTCCACCAACTGCAATTAAAAAATTAGAATCTGGGTAAATTTATATCTGATGTGATTTTCTTGTATTGGAAAGTGTTCATCTTTTCATAACCAAGCTTTTATAATAATAAGAACCAAGTTCATCCAGAGACTTTTACTGAAAAACCAATGTTGCTGCACCCAAATCAGATTTTACCTAATGTAATAAACTTGGCTAAATATAGCAAACGTTTTGAAAGAAAATTAACAAAATCCTGTTATAATAACTGGAAATAAATTTTATAATTTGAGCAAAATGTCTTTCTTTTAATACAAAAACATGCAAAATCCTATTTACATTTTGGATTTGGAATAAATAACACCCTTTTCCTACAAAAAAATGATTTGATTGATTTAATTTTGCTTTTTTACATTCTCTTACCCTGTAAGCAGTTTTGACTATTATTTTAATAAAAAGTTTGAACACCCCTGGCTTAAGTGAAGCTCTTTAGGTTGTTCTTAATTAAAAGAACAAGCACGTTTTAGAGATTTACGAGGATCGACAGTGAAGTTTTCAGCACAATATTTAAATGGCCCAAACATTGCTGACTGATTTTCATCTCTGCAAACCGAAGCATACGTTGAGCATTTGAAAGGGGAAAATTTGGATTTTACCTGTCGTGACTCTGCATAAAGTCCCAGGATTTCTTTGTGCCATTCTGTGAAAAAGAAGAAAAAAAACCACAAGAATTGAAGTTTATGAAGCAAAATAAAAGATTTTTGATTTCAGCTCATCGTGGTCTTTTCTGCTTGTTTTATTGTTTGCAATGAGTAACAGTATAGTTGTGGAAAAAGGAAGACAAAGTTCAGAGTGTGGTTAATTAAATTTTTCTGTGCATAAAATTAGAAATTCCTTGGAAAGTGAAACTTTTCATGTCTGGAATTGGCAGCGACAAATTCCTTATGACTGAAACTTGACGTCATAAGTTTCAGTCATAAGGACTGCCACTGCATGGCACCGTCACTGCCATGCAGTGATGGTGACAATAGGTTTGGAAAGTTTTTAATAGTTTATGGTCACATCATCATCATCATCATCATCATCATCATCATCATCATCATCATCATCTCACAAGTCTGAAAGTAAACACTTATTTCTGTTGATTTCCAAGATGGCGCCTGACCTTAAAACTAAATATCATAGTTGTTTACATTCACAATTCTTGTCACTTTACCTGCGAATTCAAGCAGCTCATCAATTAGTACTGTATATAAGTAAATAGGGGTGTAGCGATACAATAATCTCACAATACGATATTCTGATCACGATACGATATGTATCACGATATTTGACAAACTGTGCTATTCGATGCACTTTTACGATTTTCTGAAAGATTTTATTAGGACAGAGTGATTTTAGTGACATTTTGTGTTCCATAGACTTAGATTTAATTAACTGAAAACTGATTAAAAGCACCAACTACACAATACTTGACTCTGATTTGACAGAGTCTAACAGTCTACAGCTGGACAAAATGAATCAAAGATGCAGAGAGAAAATTATTTTCTGTCATTTAATTCATGTGGATTTGACATAAAACTTAAAGTTTCAACAGCTCCAAACAGAGCGCCACTGCCTGCTGCCTGTTCATTCTTCAGGTAATCCTTTATATACAGAACAGAAACCACTAAGCTAAAAACAAATTACGAAGTGGATGCCACTATTCGCTCCGATATCCAAACTTTGCATTAATTTTGCGATCTCACTGCTTTTGCTGCTGCTCCGTTCCGCTTCTCCGTCACGGTTACTTGCACAACTTTACTTTGTTTCTTAGCAACAAAACACAGCCCATCGTTATTTGTTGAAAATTTGAGATTTCCAAAAACAAAGGAATCTAATGTTGGGTTTCGTTTTTTACGTTTGGAAGCTCATTATTCCCTTTCACATAACCGGAAAAGCCGGTTTTTGACATTTCTCTGACATTCGGAAAAATATGGTTTACTTATTTTAGCATAACTCCGGTTTTACTTGGCCTATTAACACAATTTAAAAACTGGTGTGTAGTTTATAATGTGCACTTTAAGCACAAGTTGAAAGTGAGACTGGGGGAGGCGGAGTCTTGCTGCTACGCCGTCACAAACCAGACGTGTTAAAAAGACGGTATAAGCTTATGAGCCCCTATGGTTTAACGTATCGATACTTGCGGACAAAAAATTTATAAATATCGTAGAATCGATATAATTATACTGCACTATAAATAAATGTCAGTATCCACTTTCTGATACCATTAAAGCACATTAAACTTAATAACACTAGGATTTACGGTATTACAATTTGCTTAGACATTCAGAATATGGACTTTTACTAGTCCACATGTTCAAATCATTATGCTTACCCATTTCTAAATTTGTCTTCAGGCAAAAAGCCATCAAAATTATTAGGCCTGAGCAGCGAAAGCGATGCTCAGGCCTATTGTAATTTGTATTTCTTTTCAAAAACAAAAAATAAAGATTCCAAAAAGCGTAACATTCTGCATTTTAACTTTGAGCAGTCCAGGTAATCCAGATTTTAAACTAGAGAAGAAATAATTAATTAAAAGAGTCACAAAAAACAGAGAAACAGCCCTTTAATTTAGCAAATATTGGACGCTAAAGTAATCCTACTGTTAGCATTGTTAGCAGCTATTGTTACCAACGGTTCTAACTTGTTAGCATGGTTGCTAACAATGCTACCTTTAGCATTGTTAAAAGCCATCATTAGCATTTTTAGCAGCATCATTAGCAGCTATAATTACCATTATTAGCAGCTATCATTAGCATCATTAGCAGATATTGTTGTTTCTCCATGTAAAACAAGGCATACTGCTACACAGCAAGCATTAACAGGAAGTACATTCTTGAATGTAAAATATTTAATTTACCTACATAAGTCTTACATCAGAGGTTTATAACTATACAATTTAAAGTAACTATGCTGCTATTTTTGGATATCCTTCAACACATTCAACAGACTGAAGGTGTTTGTACAATCTTTCATCTACACCATTAATATTTAATATTAAAGAATATTATGAATTTATTTTCAGATTTAAAAAAAACAAACATAGAAAAAAAGACTTCTGTATTTGAAAATGCAATTAGCATAAACCACAAAGGGTTTTCCTTTAAATATCTGATGCAATAATAACCGTGTATCTCCTGTAAATTCAACACTAATTTAGCCCATGTTGCTCTTTCCACATTGCATGCCATCATAAAAAGGGTAAGTTAGCCTACATTTTCAATGCCTGAGGAAATATGACCTTGATTCATATTTAGGCTACACCTCTTCTCCTCCCACAAGCTCAGTCAGACGCAGTGAACCACAGCAACACAAGACCTGGTGTGAGGCGGTGGTTCAGCGACACCTGAGAAAACGGCGCGAGTCGAGCTGAACAAGGCGAGAGTCGGATTTCTACAGGGAATCAATGACTAAATCACATGAAGAAGTCGGCCCAGGACAAGCAGACGGCAGTGAATGCTCACTCCCAGCCATTAATCCCAGGACATCATGCCGAGACTGATGTCTTAGCAGAACTACGGACACTCTACCAACGTAATTACGCTCCTAGAAATCCTGTCATGTCAACAAAAAGGTCCCATTCCTCCAGAAGACAAGAAGCCAAACCTCAGAAACCCAACAACAAAATGGCTCTGACCCAAAACCATCATGCATTTCAATGGTGAAAACATGAGGTACATTGACACCAACAGGAGTTTCATCCATCATGCAAAAAATAAACACCAATTTAATGGTATTTATAGAGCTGTTTGGGGATCAGCAGTCAAACTCAAAAGTCATTTACTTTCCAGCATTTACTTAATTCAAATATGCTCAAGCTAATTTCACTTTTTTTGTTCAATAGAAATCAGCTTTTAGTTGTAAACTGCTACATTTTTAACACAAAAATCATGAGAACTTGATCAAAACTGCCAAGATATGAAATATTGAAGTGGCAAAAGCCTAACCCTTACCCTAACCCTATTTTACTGCATATAACATTGATTTTTACAAAACATATGGGAACTTGATATCTGTGACTTTTTATTCTTAAACAACAAAAAAATACAGATCTAGACAAGGGATGAAATGATCAATCGCATTAATGGTGATTAATTGATTATTGAAATAATCATCAACTAATTTTGTAAGTGATTAATCGTTAACTGGAGTATAAAGACTCAAGAAAATGCTATTTGCTGGAAGAACATGCTAATTAAGCCAAAACTATACAAAACACACATATATAGATTCTGCAATTAAGATAAAAAAAGAAACATTTATCTGCAATTAGGTTCTAACCAAAAGTTATCAAGTAGTTTTAGCTTCACCTGGTTCAAATTCTGTAAAATAATAAAAGAAAACAATCTTCTACTAAGCACCGTTAGCTAGCCAATTATTAAGCAATTAATCCAAAAAATAACCAACATATCAGTCCTCCATTGTATTGTTGTTAGTTTAAGCAGAAATAGCTTTTCACATGTTGATGTAGGAAGTACAGTATATTTCAGTTAAAGGAATTTTGAAAAGAAATTGAGTTACTTATTTGCATTTTAATGCATTTCTAATATTGTAGACAAAGGTTTAAATTAAAAATCTGCAGAATGTGTCCATTTGTTTATCCAATTAATCGTCAAAATAAAATCAGTAGAACATTCTGGTTACTTGAATAATCATAATTCCTGCTTACATTTTTCAGTTTTAGTTAAATTAGTCATTTGTGTCAAACATTGATGTGCAGAACAAAGCTGGGAGTTTTGTTTCTCAGCATGGTGAGATTTCAAGACGTGAAGTCAACGGGATTTAGAAATAGCTAACCAATCCTAATAATATCAATTAGATATATGGTTTGTTCAGAATAAATATACCAGTGGGTTTAAATGTGATTACATGTCTATTCCCATGCAGTGTGTGAGGTGAAACTAACCCATTTCCTCTCTTCTTTCTCTGGTTTGCAGAACACACAGATGGCAGGGTTTCCCCTCATTACTTGGGCCACTTGCTGAGAGAGGAGGGCGGGAACAGCGCGAACAGCCCAGGGGAGACCGAGAGCCGCGGCCGACATGGATTACGACAGAGAGATTAGCCCGTGGGGAGAGACGGAGGAAGAGGAGGCAGGCTACATGGAAATAATGCGGCCTCTGAAATAGAAGGCACCTGTGAGAACGGCTACTACAGGGACGGATGTACAGGCTCGGTATTTTAGGTACTTAAAGTTTAATTACCGTTTCTTTTAAACTCACCCACACACACCTCATGTGTCTTGACAGCGTCGTAAGAAGGCAGCTGTGGCAGAGAAAAACCTCGAATGCTGTCCTCGAATACAACAGCACTTTAAATGTCTCCCCTCATGTTTTAGCTTCTGTCTCATGGCCCTGACATGCTATCATATACTGTATATATATATATATATACATACGTATATATAATAATTTATATAATATATATAATAATTTTTATATATATAATAATTTTAAAAAAGAGGAGTAAGTTTCCGCCAAAAAATCTCAGAGATATTCTAGAACAAATAAGGCAATTTGAGTTTTAAAAATCAAAAAAATTTGCTAGAAAAAAAACTTAATTTTAAGATTAACCTCAGAAATTCTCTAGAAAAAAATGGGAAATTTCAATCAAAATTAGATTTTTTTTTCTAGCATAATTATGACATTTCAAACTCTGAAATTTTCAAGTTTTTTTTTCAAAAAATTTCTGATAAATTTCAAAATTTCTGTTTTTTTTCTAGTATTTTTTTTTTTTTTTACTTAAGATCATATATTTCCTTGGTTTTATGGAAATTTTTTAGATTAATGTAAACATTTCAGATTTTATTTTCATTGCAAAATTTTTACTTTTTAAACTCAGAAAATTCCAAGATTTTCCAGAATATTGTTGAGATTAGTCTCAACAATTTGAGTTTTTTTCTAACAATTTTCTTACTTTTCAAGCTCAGAAATGTCCTTGATTTTTCTAGAATATTTCTGGGATTAGTCTGAAAAATTTCAGATTTTTTTTTTCTAGCAAATTTTAAACTTTTTAAACTCAGAAATGTTTTAAGGTTATTCCACAGAATATTTTGGAGATTAATCTCAAAAATGTTTTCTAGCAATTATTTTTACTTCTCAATCTTAGAAATGTCCTTGTTTTATTTAGAAAACTTATGAGTTTTTTGGTGAAAACGTCCTGTTTTTTTTAAATCCACAATGGCCCTGTGGATTTATAATGGCCCTAATACACTGTCATATTTATCACAGAATAGACTTTTTACTAAATCTGTCTCTCATTAACATCTACTTTTGTATGAATATAACACTTCAGTTAAAAATTTATCACATGTTCTCTCAAACAGACACACTATACCGATTTAGTTCTGTGCAAAACCTCTACGTAGATAAACATTTCCAGATGAATCATTGAAATCATTATGATGAATAAACTGAGGGCAATAATGCAGCTCTAAGTAGCAACTTGTGATTCTGAGACAGTGCGGGTAAGACGGATAAAAGGGTCTTCCCGGAGTCAACGAGGGACAATCACCTGCTTTGTAGAGGGAGATGAGACAAAACACCTCTAGACGTCAATGAATCAGAGAGCCTCTTGCACAAAGCATTACCCACTTCCACAGTTTGCATGGAAGCGGGAGCAGATTTGGTCGACGACCAGCGGCTCAGCTGCAGATGTACAGGCGACAAGCATAAAAAGATTGTGGTGGAGACAGAAAAGCGTTTGTCTCCGAACGGCTCTTCCTGAGCTCTAATGGGAACACAATGAAGATGAAACGTTGGCAAGAACAAGAGAGCCCAACATCATTTCTCTCTGTTATCCAACTGCTGTCTTCTTGTCTTATTCAGCCCATATATCCTCTGTTTTAACAGCTTATCAAACAAAATATCTCCTTAAAAACCCTTTACTCTGTGCATCAATGACACAAAAATCATCCCTGCTGAAGGGTACCAACTTAATCTTATACTCCTGTTCCTTTTCCATGAATATTGGAAAAAGGTAAAGCTCTACTAGAGACATTTACATCCAGGTCAAGGAACTTTTGGTTTTTCCCACAATGACATCATCATACCTTCCAAAAACATGAAGGTTGAGATAAAAAGTAAAACAAACACTGGATGTTGGTGCCACAAATGGCTCAAAATTGGTTTTAAAACAGCGCTTTTTAAAACTTAGCATGTTCTTCCAGCAAATAGTATTTGCAGACATTACTAACATTACCTAAATGACAACTATAAAGTCTTAAGAAATGCCATTGTAAAACCAACCATTTCATGAAAGAGACTCTTAAACTGATCTTTGCCATCTCTGTTCCTGGTGTATAAAAAAAACCTATAGAAAATAAACAAACAATGCTTAGTCTGGTGGTGGCGCAGATAAAGCCTGATGGCCCGCCAGGCTTATAGTACATCCTGCATTTGTTCTGCTTCATTAACCCATTTTACAATGGGTGAGAAACCTTTAGCAATCTAAAAAGTTCAGAGGTGCATTAGTAATTCCAATTAATAATCTTGGTTTCATTTATTTGACGGAGGTTCAACCTCATTTACCTCTGAGATGCAGAACCCAGCTTTAACAACATTGGTTGTGTAGCTTCATCATGAAGAAAAATATAAACGATAAGTAAAAACTTTAATTAAATGTGCTGTTTTCTGCCGAAGGTTGACAACAACCAACTGGTGGTCGGCTGAACCTCAACCAGGGCCGTACCAAGCCTTTTTGGGGCCCTAAGCAGCTTTTTTGGGGAGAGAGCGGGGGGGCAGACCAACATGTCAGCACCAGATGATTTATCATTCCTAAGCTACACACCTACCATCATTAGCATCATTTGTAATTAGCATGCATTATGCCAGTGAAATTATGACTATTGATTTTAATCTTACAGGAGTAACAAAGTAAAAAAAATCATTTAGATTTTGAAATGCAGAGTGATATTTATGGCAGAGTGCCATTTCATTTTAACTATTTGAAAGTAGAATTAGCTGATAACACAAAATTTAATATCTTATGTTTCCCCAACAGTGGCAGCAGCCATCAACAGGAACAGATGAATCATTATTATTTATCAAAACAATACAGAATTTGTTTTCCCACTTGGAATAGCACTGAGTTTGCAATATTCAATATTATTTAAAATGTATGTATATTTGTCTATCTTGCTAGTTTGGTGCTCTTGGGGGACCCCTGGTGGCGTGGAGGCCCTGCCCTCAACCACACACTCGGGGAAGATTTTCCTCAGCAGATTTTTTGTTGATGGGGTGAACACATTAAATAAATTAGGTTTTCAGATGGTCACCTCCAAATCAGATCCAATCAACTTGGTTTTTATGTGTGTAGCCAACCAAACACCAAATGCGAGGACAATCCTGTTTCACTTTGGGCGCATGTTCCACATGAACATTTCTACAAGCCACAAGTTGAACTTTATGTAATTATGATGGTAGTATCAGCGGAGCTCAGCAAGTCCAATTAGCCATCATTACTAACTACTTTAGTGTTACTTCATTTATCTCTTCTTGCATGCAAAGAGAAAGATTAGCATTCCTTCAGCCAGCTGACTGGTAGTAAGCAGCAACAAGAAGGGAATGAAAAAAAATTCTATGCTTTATTTATTTGGAAATTTGAAAACTTAACTCTTTAAAGCCTTAATATACCTTGGTATGGTCTCTCATCAATCATTGTCCACAATTCAATACCAAGATTTTTAAACTACGGTACAAAGAAACGATAAATCCCCTGAGCTCAAAAGAAGAAAATTGGCTAACTTAATTTGTGACTTAAAAAACTAGATTTATCCTGGACAGCAGCCTGTGTTTGTGTTCTTCTCGCTTTGTTTGAGACCATACGGACAAACAGACTTGAACTTGGCTTTCTTTCAGTGAGAGCATTCATTATTATCCTGCACGCTATTGTAATCCAGCGGCATTAAACTAACACAACAGACTTCATTGATGCTTTATTATACATAAAGAGGGTAAAAACAAAAGGCAGGCGATCTGTAAACACTCAAAATACATAACAATCAAGTGAAAAAACGTGGAAAATATTTGAGTTTTCAAAAACCAGTCTGAGTTACTTTCACAAGTGAGATCAACAAGTCTCACCTGGGTCAGAATCCACATTTAAAACATTAAAACAGCATCTGCTGTCGCGTTAAACCGCAAAACACTGAATCCAACCAACTAATGTAAAGCATGCGCTGCTGTTAACGTGATGCCTGGAAATTAAACAGCCCTCTGTGGGCTAGCGTTAGCAATTAGCCTGTTAGCTTAACAGTCGCCAGTTTAAATCAACCAAACAAAAGGTGACAACTGAGTCAACGCGAGTGCAAGACTGAACAAAAGAGGTCGGATTTTCCCTGCCTTTTAATTTAATTTAATGAGAATCAGCAGAGATGCTTAAGGTCGGTTTTTTTTAGCCTTCCTTGTTTTAGCTTTGCTGTAGCTGCTAAATGAATGGGGGGTTGGGCTAGCCTCCAGCATCCTCCATCCTCCAACAAGACAACAGATAACTCACCTGATTGTAGAGCACCCGGAACGGCTTCAGGTATTCGGACTCTGTGCACGGAACGACTTCTACGTTATTAATCTCTTCCATAATGTACAGCTGGAGCGGGATTTGGGGGTTTACCGAAGCCGTCTCTGCACACCGACAGTGAAGGAATGCCTACGGAATACGGGAAAGGACATACGAGCTCTGATTCGAGTAATCTAATTAAATCAAGTCAATTAGATTGTCCTTGGATTACTGTTGATATTGTGGAAAGCGAGACAGTATTTAATCAGTTTTATTGGTTATTAAGAAGAGGAAAACAAAAAAATCGATCAAAAGGTGTGAAATAAGTGGAATAATTCAAAATAATTTAATCCAGTTTGTAGCAGTTTGGTGGGTCAGTTATATTTAATTTAGAATTGTTTGCCTGATAGCAGCATTTCTAAAAAAAAAAAAAAAAAAAATTCTCCAACAGCACCTTTATCTTTTATTTGTGGGTAAAACTCCACATCCAAAAGTTTTCTTCATTTTCTACGTTAATTGAAAAATCCCTTTTTTTGTGCAGAGACATAATTCAGTTTGCACTAAATGTTGTTTGTCTTTGTATGTAAAATGTCTGTATGGAAACACTGGTAATTCTGATTCAAAATTTTGACTTTTTTTATTCTGTCTTTTTTCTCAGAATTCTGAGATTAAAATCACAATTCTTTTTCTGTGGTGAATGAAAATTTAATGTGCATAAAAGTCTAAAAAATGGCCAGTTAAATTTTTTGTTTTACCACAGTTGGGTTTATTATGTGTTGATTTAGTGTAAAAATAGATATTTATAGTTATAAAACAGGGCAAATTGCTGTTAGGTTTTTCCACATGTCTTACTGCAAAACTGTCTGCAAAGGAAGTATCTGTAATAATGTTTGAGAAAGGGACATAATCAAAGCATGCCACTTAATTTGTAAACAACATATCTTGTTTACGAAAAAGAAAAAAGAAAACATGTTAAAACATTGTAAACATTGTGTGTTTACAATGCACTTGTTTACCTGTAGAAATGACAGCCAGCAAACAAACAAGCAAACAGTTGAGAGTTGCTGCATGTCACCATTGTGCTTCGGTGTATTCCCAAAGCAAAGTGTGTTTACAGGTCAAATGAAACAAGCACAACAATGACAAACAGTCCCAGACGGCCTTTGTGCTATTTATGGACGACAGTATTTCTGGTGTTACTGGTATGTGCAAGTGAAGGTAAAATAAAACTTAAATGTCCCTAAGGAGAGGTTTCGTCTCCAGACAGGAGTCACATCAGGTACAAACAACATGTCAAATAAAAAAAAATAATAATAAAAAAAACCCCAAAAGCACAAACAATGAGATATTTGGTAACAAAGTCCAATATTTAAAAATATACTTCTCATGAATATTTTACATGATAAATTGAAGGTGAAAGGTTAAGTTCTTCCAATCATTTCTGTTTTGTTGCAAATTAAAAGAATTTTAGTATCAACCTGCAAATCTTTCGACTTTTACCAAACTGCATACAACTGAATGTAATTTGAATAAAAAATGTTTAAAGATATTATTAAAAGACTGAAAAACATCTGTTAGTTAAAGAATATAAAACAAAAATATTCTTTTTTGTTTTAAAAAGAATATTTTTATTCTTTTATACTTAGCTCATTACAAGGCTAAGTAATGAGCCTTGTGGAACTCCAGGGGTTAAAAATAGCTTTCACAGAAATGTACTTATTAAATTTTACTAAAAAAAGTCTGAAGAGGACGAACAATTCAGAGCCCGAAACACCAGCCAGATGAATAAGTTTATAAGGAAAACAACGTGCTCAGTGGTATTAAATGTTGGGTTAAGTGTCCTTTTTAACATTAGAGGGATCTTAAAACTTAAAACTCAGGTCTTCTTGATGAAATTAGATAACAAGCTGCTGTGATTTAACAAATTTAAATCTCCTCCGTGACATTTCACTGACCCCTCAAATCAAAATCTCTCGTTAGATGAAACTTGAACATAGTTTCTGTCTCCCCGGTGTTAAATAATGAATAAGAGTTGGGTGTGGGACTTGTTTCTCACAAACCCAACCTTACGGGTGAGGCTACATGATGTCATTCTCTCATATCAATAACAGCCTGGAAAACAATCTTCAGAAACTCCAATCTCAATGGGGTGGACTTCCTCCAGCAAACGACCAATGGGTACCAGCCCAGTCCACCGCCCACTGCACAAGGACAGGACGTAACACTTTCACAAACTGATTTACATCGAAATAAATAAAGGCCAAGACCAAACAATGTGCAGACCCAAAGGAGGAACCGGCGTCTCTCCGCTCAATCTATATCAGCCAATCCAGGCAAGCTGCAGGGCACGATAAGACGGGAGGGACCGTTGAGTTGAAGCATTGTGCTGCAGGTCGCCTCCTCTGGTTTGCTGGCACACTCTGAAGGAAACACAAAGAAACGGCAGCAGACCGAAAGGCAGATGAAACAACAAGAAGTTATAAATACCTGAGCGGAGACGAACAATCGCCATTCTCAAATCAGGCATGGATTTGTCAGAAACAACTCTGAAGGTTCTGATGAAGATTGTTCTTTTGTTTGTTTTGTGAAAAAGTTATATAAGCTTTCCTGAACTTTTCCATATCGTCACCTTTCTGGAATAATGGCCTAAAGTCAGTTTTTCCAAAAATTACATTGGCAAACAAAATAAAATAAAAATAAATATAATATCTTTTGAAACAAAAGATGTTTTAGGCAAAAAAAAATATATAATAATAATAATAGAATAAAATCACATTCCGATTTATCTTAAATTTATTTTACATGACATATTTTGCCTTTACATGACAAAATATGTAAACAAAAAGTAAACAAGAATTTAAATTCTTGTTTCAAACATACAGCTCTGTAAAAAAACGAAGAGTCCACAGCACTGAACCCATTGACAACCTGCTGATTTTTCCACCAAATATTGATTTCTGAACTCTTTCTGAGTTAAATCATCAGTATTGTTGTTTCTAAATGAATATGAACTTGTTTTCTTTGCATTATTTGAGGTTTGAAATCACTGCATCTTTTTTTTTTGGTTATTTTGACCTTTTCTCATTTCCTGTTAATAAATACAAAATTTTTTGCTTTGAATTTCAGAGACATGTTGTCAGTAGTCCATAGAATAAAAGAACAATGTTCATTTTACTCAAATATATAACTATAAACTATAACTATAAAAAGTAAAATCAAGAGAAACTGATCATTTTAAGTGATCTCTGAATTTTTTCCAGACCTATATTGTATTTTGCATCATAAACCAACATAAAAGTGATGTATAAGTCTGATAACTTTGATTTCTTTCAAATAAATCTGAAAAGTCAATGCTTGTGTTCTGCAGCGTCTTTCTTCCTATCAACTCCGACTGTCTTATCTTTCCTTGCTGAAAAGCGTCCATCTTGGGAGGATAATATGAACTGTTAGGTTTTCCTTCACACATCATTCTTATGATTTTCTTTTCAGTTCCTCATCACTACTCCTACTGAAATCTGTAATCTTTCCAGATACAATGATCATTTTACTTTCTAGAAAATATATTTTTATCATTTTGCCTACACTGTAAAACATTTGAAGGTGGTTTAACTTGAAAATGAAAGTCCACCTGCTGCCTTGAAAATGTCACTTTCAAGGTAGCAAGTCAACGAGAAAATTGTTTTGGTTCTAATTTGTTCATGAAGTTGATTTAACAAGAGACAAGTTGTCTAAACAATTTCTTTAAAGTTCATCGAACTTGATTTGTGAGTTTTAACTTGATGCTGCAATTTAAACCAAATAATTATTTCACAATATGCAACAAAAAAACTGCCCTCATCCAGTTAAAGAGACACATTTCTCTGTTATTTTACTCACAATATCAAGTTAAAATAACTACTTATTTTACTTATGAATAATTAACATTTTTGTAATAAATTGCATGAACAAAATTTCTGATCTGATAATGAATTTTATTAAATTCTTCTGAAAAACATTTAGTGTGAACAGGACATTACCCTCAAACATTAAAATAAACATTTATTTAAAATAAAACACAAGAGTTACATCAATGTAACACACTTCTCAGAATATAAAAACATGCCGCTAAGCATTCTGGCAAATAGTTCCCACTCTTGGGGTACTATTCTTTCAGTTTTTTAAGTGCTAACCTAAAAACTCTAGTTTATTCAACTCTTGGAGATTTAACAAAATTAATAAGAAGTTAACACAACTTACTGCTATAAGTTTATCTTTCACAAACTCACATTTAGGTTCAAAATCTAAAACTAAACTAGTAGACACAACTAAATGCAGCTCAACTGTTTTACAGTGTACAGTAATACTAAAGCAATGGAACAAGCCGTGGACAACAACAATAGTTTTACTGCTTGGTGACAAATTCTCCGACTCGAATCTGCTGGAACATCGGAAAAACTTTGGAAATGAAGACGATTTAAGACAGAAAATAATTTCTATTTGCCACCCTCTGATGGTGCATCCTCTGCGGGGCCTCATGTGAACATCACCTACAAAGAGGTTTTTCCATGAGTCTTATCAGCCCTCAGTGAGAAACCGTGGCACCCGTAAAGTGCTAATCCTGTTCATACGGACGGAGGGTCCATAGCGGTCAGAACCAATTAGTGCTTCCACTCAGACGATGCAGCGCAGACGTCCATGGGATTCGTCCAACGGCAAACTCTAGAACCCTCTATATCTATATTTTTGTCTGTCCTCAAAGTTTCTATTTATTCAATAGCCTAAATTATTGTAACTTTAAAATGATTTTAAATGCTTTTAAAGTTAAAAACCTAAAAATGAACATTAGACACTAATGTTTTTACATGTTTTCTTTAAAGATACTGTCAATTGTTTGTGTTTACTATCAACACAAAAGCTTAAAGAATATCTACAATTAAAGTAGTTGTACTAATTAAAAAAATACATGTGTGAAACCTCAGAGTAGTAACTAGTTACATTTACTTGAGTAACTTTTTGCAAAAAATGTACTTTTACTGCATTGTAGTAACTTTATTATAAAGTATCGCTACTCTTACTTGAGTACAATTTCTGGGTACTCTACCCCAGAGGTGTCCAAAGTGTGGCCCGGGGGCCATTTGCGGCCCTTGGACTGAGTTTGTGTGGCCCCCAACAGCAGTTTGGCCCCATACAGTTTGAAGAAATGTACCGTCCCGATCAAAACCAATCAGTCAGAGGCAGGAGGCGGGTCTTAGCGCTGTCAGTCAATCTCATGAGCACGCTGTTAAATGTGCTAATGGCGGAGAAACAACTTCACATTACAGGAAAACCGTTTATCTGCCAACATCAGTGGTCATGCTAACTAGTTTTATCATTCACAACAGGATCTGCTGATGAGGAACAGCAGCACACAAATGAGCATGATTGACAGCGATAAGACTCTTCTCCTGGTTCTGATTCACTGTTTCTATTTAGGCACTGAGAGAAAACAGAGGGGTTTCATTTTTTTCACAGATTATCTCAATACACAGTGACAGTTTAAACAAATATATTAAAATATACATATATAAATATGCATATATACATATTTAATAAAAGTTACATACTGCATACTTCTATTTAGTTTTACCACTACATAGAAGAAATTTACCACAAAATATTTTAGAATTTTCTCAATTTACAGGAAATTCCAGCTTAATACTTGAAGTGTAAGGCTTATCAAGCATGCTGTATTTCCCTAAATGATCAAACTTGACAGAGATCCAATCTGAATCTTCTGATCCCAGAACACATTAGTGCCGTAAAACCAATACAGCTAGTTTTAGAGGTGAAAACGTAGGCTGTTGTCTATCCATAGCAAAGTTTATCAGTCAGGGTCAAGCAGGGATTTAGGCCTGGGCTTTGGGGAATGCACTTAACCAAGGTGGCAGCTGCATCTCTGTTAGCGGGCCTGGGGTGTGGGTCAAGGTGGCCGCTTTCCGCCCACCCAGCAGTCTGGATGCTCAGCCGCCTTGGGTCTTGTCCAGGAGACGCTCCTAAGTCCTAAATCCCGCCACCAGCGCTTGGATTTCAAAATAGCACCCCACATCCACAGGGTGCTTGACAAGATTGCACAGAGATGTGCACTTTACGTCTTTGAGGTGTGTTGGGAGGTGACTGAGAAGCCATAGTGACGACACTGCAGCCTGAAGTGACCCAAATCCGATTTTTTGTGGAATCCCGATTTTTTTTGCGTGGTCGCTCACACTTCCAAATACAGCTCTGGAACAGATTAAGAGACAACTTAAAATGCTCAGTTTCTTTGATTTTACTTTTCAGAAGTGTATGTTTGAGTAAAATGAACATTGTTCTTTTATTCTATGAACTACTGGCAACATGTCTCCGAAATTACAAGCAAACATTTTGTATTTATTTGCAGAAAATGAGAAATGGTCAAAATAATGAAAAAGATGCAGTGCTTTCCGACCTAAAATAACGCAAAGAAAACAAGTTCATATTAATTTAGATACAACAATACTAATGTTTAGTATTGTTCAGGAATTCCTGAGTTGTGTTTGGTGGAAAAACCAGCAAGTTTTCAATGGGGTTCAGTGCAGTGGGCTCTTCATTTGTTACAGAGGTGTGTGTGATCTCCAGTGTGAACTGCAAACAACCTGAAAGTGTCCCGCATGCGCAGTAGAGGGCGCAATAGCATCACACGTAGAGAGCGTGCTCAGTGTTTTGCCAACCATCCCAAAAACCGGAAGAAGAAGAAATCAATGTTTGCAGAAGTAAACATGGATGCTAACGGTGGAGCATATTTTACGATTTTAAAGTTGTTGGCCGACCGGAGGCAGCACAGTAACAACGAAACCCTCATTACTGTCCGCCATGGTTGTTGTTTTTCTTCCCGCTTATGTGTATCAGGACGCAGAATAGTGACGTTTGTCGAGTATCAGTGACGTTCAGGTCGTATGAACGCGACCTAACTGTTCAGATCCAGATCACATTTGAAAAGATCGGATACGTATCGGATATCCAAGTATCCTGGTTTGCATTTGGGGAAAAAAATACAATCTCTGTTGTTCAGACTGTTATAAAAAGATCAGATACAAGTTGCATTAACACAAAAAAATAATAATAATCGTAATTGGGTCACTTCAGACTGCAGTGTGACCGAAGCCTTAAAGGAGTGACGGCGACAGAACGGAGTTATTAACTGATCCACTGCAGGGCGTTCTTGTGTTCAAATATATTCAATTTAAAAACCAAATGTTGATTTCAACAAGCCAGCAGTTTTTTCACATCACTGGCTTTCCGTGAAAGTTGAAAACCTTCCATTTTGTATTTTTAGAAAAAGCTGTTATTGTTTTCCTCTCCTGTGGCTTGCATGCCCCAGGATGTGTTCAAGGTCAGTATTCCTGTTTTGTCATCATTATTGTACAAGAGAATAGGCACCTCAGCCACAATGCTCAGGGTTTAGTGGGTTTCCTGGTACATGTTAGTCTTCTGCAGAAACAAACAGACCTGAGGGGGTTTCAGGCTGACGGAAAGTGAATGCTAAGGTGACTAAAGATGTTTGAAATAACTCAAACTCAGCAGGAAGTTACAGTGAAGTAATCTACCTTAAAGATATGAACCAAAATGGAGGTCAGCACTTGATATGTTACAAAGTCTGGATGATAGCAAGTTTCTGTGATGGTTGTTGGTCTTATTATGGATAATCATTGAAAAGTAAAATAATCCTGTTGATAAACTTACAAAAAATACGGTTAACTTTGAAATCTTTTCTTCACAATAAGATTTTATCAACAAACCCCAATGAAAGAACCATGTTTTATTTTTTCATTCCTTCTGTGTTACTATAACCATTATTAGTAGATTGTTATTATTTAACAATAATAACAATTATTATTAAACAATAATTGTTATTATTTAGTAATTATCGTCGACTTAATAACTTATGACTTAATAATAATTTAAGTCGTAAGTTGATCCTTACTACATCAACTGTATTTTGATTATCATTATTAGTTTTTAATATTTGTGTACTATATAACTAAGATTATGTAAGTACATTATATGGTATTTATACATTGGCAATAAGTTAATTATTCATTTTAAACGGTCAAAGAATTAAATAAAGAAAACAAAACAAATAACAAACAGATAGGTTCATAGTAACTATCCTTATTTTTGTATAAGAACTATGTAATTTATTGATGTTTTATGTGTGGATGTACAGTTATATGACCCCAAAAAGACTAAATAAAATCTTTTTGAGAGTGGAAGGTCTGTATCGTTGTCCCTATCTTTGAAGTTTGACTCTCCGGGTCTCCCGCTGAGCAAAATCCCATTTTAACAAGTCAGAGCCGTTGTGTTTTACCTATAGGATGAGAAAATGTGGCAACACACAGTCCTTACATGTGTGTTGGAGAAATAGGGGTGAGGGGCGGGACGTGGACCCCCCACGTCCACCCCTCTGGGAACGCATGCCAGCAGAGCTAATTATCCGCCAGGGAAGACCAATAATGACGCGCACTAAAGCCCCCAGAACAGCATATACTCATTTACAGAGGACCTGCAGTACAGGTCAGTGTATTAGAGGTAGGGGTGATGGACACGGTGGTAACAACTGTGAGGAGACATCGTTTCTGTTTAGCCACAAATATTCTAATGGACCTTACCAAGCTCCGCCCACAACCGACCCACGTGACCGCAAGTCTCACAAACAAAGTCTTGCAGCATGTTGTTTCTATGTAAGCATGACTGGATTAGTGCATCATTTCTACCGGATTTTCACAATATATCAGCTACTAAATGGACAGAGGAACTAACAAGTTCATGTCATCATCTGGGAGGAGGTTACTGGTTTCTCAGTCACAAGCTGGTTGCAAACCTGAGGCCAGCAGGTGTCAGTCAGTTATGGTAGATCTGAACTTTGACCTCAATATGAGAAGCTACAGACTGATAGGAGGAACCAAAGAGCTCTGTAAAGGTAAAGGCAAGTCTTCTGAAGCTGGGACATAATTAATTTAATTTCACATAATTATCGCGGTATAGCCATTTGTTTGTTAAAATTTTATGAAATATATTTGTTCTATTTGATGTTTGTTGTGAATGACGTAAACTCACAAACAAACGAGGTAATTAGTCCAACGTTTAGAAACTACAGCGGCTGTAATGAGCCACAGCAAAGGGAAACAAAGGTAAAATAACCCGAACAGGTGATCAACTCAAAACCACTCCTACCTTTTTACTCTCTCTCTCTCTTTGTAGTTTAAGCACACTTGTTACCGTGGCAACCGCCTGCGCCCCGCAAGACGAGCAAAGATTACGATAAAAACATAACATTCAGTCCGTTACGATATCAAGTTTCCAGGCTTGATATTTATTTCTCGATTATTAATCAGCGCTTCCCTGAACACAGCGATGGTTGACTGACTAGCTGTACTTGGTGCTAACGTGGCTAACACGAGTAACAGTTTAGTCCAAAGCCTTTCCTGCTAAAATAAAATCTTTAGTGTATGTCAGATACAGACACATTGCATATTGATCTGGTTAGCTAACGTAAGACTGTGTAGCAGACAGGCTTCAAGATGTAGAAGTTGTATCAGTTCTGCCATTATGCTGTACTTAGCTAACGGGAAGCTAAGTGTGTTTGTGAGACGGCCACGCACGTGAGACCACGTAGAATGGGCATCAGCCAATGAAAAGCAGCCCCTCTGGTAAGGTCCATTATATGGAACCCCTGCATGTTTACATCCGGAAATCTGGCGCAGGCGCACAACGCTGGAGGGTAAGGCGATGATTTCTTTTTAACATGGCCTCCATAGCCGCATTGCTGCGGTAAAACAAAATGAAACCATGAGCTGCAGGCATTATTAATTTAGGTTTTTTTTCTCTCGCTCTCTGTTTGTCTGTTTTGGCTGCGCTACACGCAGACTCGTTGTCATAGCAACTGACAACACAACATCTTTGTGTTTCAGGACTCAACACTAAAAAACTCTCAAACATTTCCCACATAAAGTACAGAACATTCCGTCCGTTACAGTTTTATGGTTTTAGGCTTGATGTTTATTTTACAATTATTAATAAGTGATTGCTGTGGTAGATTAGCTACCGCTACTGTTAGCTAAGCTAACAATGCGGTTGATTAGCTAATTTAAACACTGAGGATCTGTAAGTCGGCCTTTTTTTATTTTGCAACTGAACCGAAACACAGAAAATTTTACATCACATCTACATGTTACAGTTGTCAAAGTCAAGCGAGAATAACTGAACTACTTTCATCTCTCGCTATTTTTTTCTTAATTAAATTTTTTTCCTGACCTTGTTATCTTGTTGTCAAAGCACAATGTCATCTTTTTCTTTTACACAGCAGGCATACATTTAAGATTCAGCACTTTATATTGACAACTTATCAGCTAAAACCAATGGTAGTCTTCTTCTTCTTCTTTAGATTTGCATCCATTATTGTTGCACTACTGCCATCTATTGGATCCTAATATCTATACCTCAAATTCTCATAATGATCCCAGTATTTTTTTTAAAACAAAAAATCTTCTTTTTCCCCTCAATACTATTTAACTGATCAACCACATTCTCAAATTTAAATTCCCTATTAAAACCTAATTCTGTTTTTAATAATTTTCTTTGATTTACATATTTTCTACAACTAAAAAAAACATGTTCAATCGTTTCTACAGCATCACAGCAACTACATAAATCAGTAAGATGTTTCCCCATCTTAAAAAGAGTTCCATTAAAAAAAACTGTGACCGGTTCTTATTCTATTTATAATTATCTCCTCCCTCCTGTTTATTCCTCTAATCCTAACTACATCAACTGTATTTTATATCCTATATAAATACCTTCCATTTATTTCATTATCTCACCTAATTTTCCATATCTTCTTGCTTTCTCTCCAAACTATACTTTTGCCTTCAGATTTAGATAACTTTACTGGCATATCAATATCTTCTTTCTTAATAGCCTCCTTAGCCAACGTATCTGCTCTTCCATTACCCAAAATACCCACATGAGCAGGAGTCCAAAATAATATTAAATTTTTATTTTGTTCACAAATTTTATGATGAACAGCCATAATCTCATATAATATATTTTGATGATTAGTTGTAAATCCCTTTTCAATACTCAACAGTGCAGATAATGAATCACTACAAACTATTAATTTATTTATATTAGTATCCTCCACCCATTCTAAAGCTATTAATATAGCACATAATTCTACTGCATATATACTGAGATAATTAGATGTTCTTTCTGAAATATTAAACCAATGGTAGTCATTGTCAGCCAGCAGCTTTTTTGCCCTCCAACGTGGAGATGGGGGCAGAGTCTTGCGCATGACGTCACGCTGCAAGGAGTCCATAGCTACTTTAGCTCTGATATAACTGTAAAATTGTAGTAAAATACAAAAGCGACAGTCAAAATAAAAATAAATGGTCAGAGATTATTTCTGTTTGTCATAATAAGGCATCAAATCATTTACACTTTATAAGATTGTTCTTAAACAATTTCTCTCAAATGGTTTTAATTAATCAAAAATATTTATTTCCGGTATGAATTAGCATGTCTTGACTCAAATGTGTGTATATTTAGACTTCACACCTTTGATCAAACAATGTAAAGTAAACATCTGCGCGTAAGAAAGTTCATGAAGAAATTTAAACAGTGTGGAAAATCATATTAAGATTTGGTGAAAATGAAGTGAAGTTAACAAACCATAATCTGTGAATCTAAACCCCTTGGTAGCATAACACTTACTCTCATTTGGATATATTTTGATGGAAGAAGAGTCTAAAATGGAAATGGAGCAGGCATAAATTTAGAACCATGCCACTGATTACAAATTGACCTAGATGTTGGATGAGGATGAACTGATTAGCTCTTATACGAGTTGTAGACTTGAGGTAATACAAAATAACGCTTTTATCAGACTTTTATTTGCCATCTTCTTACTCTTTTTACAATATGGTGAAGCACAAATTATGCTTCATCATATGGAAAGCTATCTTCATAAGAGTCATATTTGTACATAACTTATTTTCATTTTTTCCTATTATTTTTTGCGATTTGGTACTGTGATTGTTTTATTTAAGTCGTTTCCTTGCAGCCAAGCTTTGTTTGAACTGGACTGAAGCTGTCACAGTTGGACTCCAGCAACACTCTGATAATTATCAGAAGACATGGATGAGTAGTTGGCTGGATAAATTACCTCACCAAGGTCAGAGCAGGAGACCTGAGGTGAATCACTGATCAGAGATATGCTAGGCACTCATTACTGCAACAGGACTGGTTGCAGTTTTATTCAAAATTAACATTTTATGTAAAAGTGGGAGGTTTGTGTTTGAAAACATTTACAATTGAAACTGTTTTTCTGGAATGAATCACCTTCATTTTTTTTTTATCTCCACGTGGATTTAAACCAACAAACAAATAAAACACTGTGTTGTTTTTGGTCATCCCAGTTTTAGATCCTCATTTCTTTTTGTTGTCAGCAGAAGACACTGATGTGGTTACTCAGGTGAAATATGGCGCCTGGACAAGGATGTAAACAGATTTAAAACCGGTTTGCTGAAGGCTAAATGTCCCACTTTACAGGATTAAACCACTAAAGTGACAACATGCATGGCTAATTTACAAAAATAGTGATTTATTACACCTTACAAGATGTACAAAAACATATTATGTAGCACAAGAATAAACTTACTCTACATAATTAAGTCATGTGAACATAAAAGACATTTTTAAAGATTCGTGCTTCCATCTGCTGTGGTTTGAATCAAATCTTTGCTATTCAGCACTTGACACAAAAATATTTCTTAATAATATGTTACAAGAGAGGTTGTTTTAGACCTGAATTACTCTAAAATTAAAATATAAAAAGGTTGGTAGGAAGCAAAAATATCCTGGACAAAAGAGATTTGAAGCATTTACACCATATGTGTCAAAACCAGCCTGCCAAAGCTATTTCTGTGGCCCTCCAGAACCAAGAGAGACACAGAAATATATATATTAATATTATTTTACCAGTCAAATTTAATTTGTTTTTGCTTGTAGAAATTCCTTGAATGCTAAATTTAGCATCCAAATTTAATCAAAATTTGATTACATTTGCTACAAATTTAGAGGGCTACAATATTTTAAGTCTTTTAACTTTGTCAGTGTTAGCTTTAAGAATAATTTATTAATCATTTCTGCCACAACCAACACTTTGAGGACATTCATGATGTGGCCCAAAAATAAAGATAAGTTTGATTTACAGACTTCACTTGAGTCTTATTGCCTTTTTCTTAGCTAAGCCAAGTCAACTTTATTTATGTCAAAATAAAAAAAAATCTAAATAAAGTTTTATTTGTATAAAACATTTTAACAACAAGCTGTTTCAAAGTGTTGACACCATAAAAACACAAGAAAGTCATAAAGCAATTTAAAAATAAGTGCTGGCCAAAATGCTAAACATAAAGTAAGAGAGAATACAAAATATAAAGCACAATGAAGTAGTAAAATACAGAAAATCAAACATCAGCATTAAATTTAATGTCAGTAGTAACGTAATAAGTTTTGTAAATAAATAGCATTAGAAGCTGCTCACTGTAGCTGCGTTTCCATTGACCATATAATTGCGCAATTTGACTTATTGTAATAAATTCACTTAATGAAGACATGCAAATTCTGAAAAACAATCTTGTTTTTCGCTAAAAATGTTTTGGCCCTCAGATGGGATTGTTATCAAAGGCAGGTTATTTAGCAAAACTGCAATGGAAACACGTTTTTCGCATCACGAGTCACATGATCAACAGCCGGATGCTGTTCAAACCACAAAGAAGACAACAGGAAATAGTTGGAGGGATATAGGATGAAAACCAGAAAAGTCGTCGTCTCATCGTATTTGGCTGAAAAAGTAAAAGAGGTATGGGGCCCATACTTGGCCTCGAGAGACCCATGGAGGGTGCCCAGGTACCCTGTAAGTTTGGTGGCTGTAGCTCATTCCCTTGACATAGCTGCCATTGACTCCCATTCATTTGAAAAATCGTCTCATCGTATTTAGCTCCCAAGCCGTAAGTGCCATCCTCCCCAAACTCGGTGTGTATACATGTCTCGACCCCCTCCAGGTCTCCACCGAGTTTGGTGGCCCTGGCCCCTCCCCTTCCTATAGCTGCCATAGACTCCCATTGATTTTTCAAGTTTCGCTAGGAGCGTCGGATCGAGCTGGGAGTCGGTTTTCCGTGCTCAGGGCGTAGCCCTGAGTGCGGGGATGTGTGATATGCCAGGGTTGGTGGATGTGTGAAAATGGTGAAAATCGCACTAAGTGTTGTGAAAATAGGTACTTGTGGGAACCTTACCAGAGTGTGTTTTGGAGTGTCCCGAGTGCGTGGAGAGTGTTCCTGGGTGAAGTAAAATTGGAGTTGTTGGAGTGTCTTCCGTGCTCAGGGCGAAGCCCTGAGTGCGGCAGGTGCCTCGTCCGTGCTCAGGGCGTAGCCCTGAGTGCGGCAGGTGCCTCGTCCGTGCTCAGGGCGTAGCCCTGAGTGCGGCCAGTGTTGGTGAAAATCCTGAAAATTGCCCAAAGTGTTGTGAAAATAGGTACTTGTGGGAACCTTACCAGAGTGTGTTTTGGAGGGTAAGGGTTAGGGTTAGGGTTAGGGTAAGGGTTAGGGTAGGGTTAGGGTTAGGGTTAGGGTTAGGGTAAGGGTAGGGTTAGGGTTAGGGTTAGGGTTAGGATATAGGATGAAAACCAGAAAAGTCGACGACCCGAGCTCGGTAAGTCAAAAAGTATAAGAGCGAGGGGGACCATACTGGGCCCAGAGGGACCCATGGGGGGGACCCACATTCTATTAAAGTTTGGTGGGTGTGGCCCCTCCCCTTCACATAGCTGCCATTGACACCCATTCAAAAAAAAAACGACCCGAGCTCCGTAACTTCCAAAGTGTAAGTCCCAAGCTTACCAAACCTGGTGTGTATTCACCCCCCCGCCCCCCCGAGGTACCCACCAGGTTTGGGGGTCCTGGCCCCTCCCCTTCCTATAGCTGCCATAGACACCCATTCATTTTTGAAGTTTCGCTAGGAGCGTCGGATCGATCTGGGAGTCGGTTCTCCGTGCTCAGCACGTCCCCCCGAGTCCGCAGACATGTCATTTGACCTGGTTTGTTGAGTTGCCGAAAACAGTAAAAATTGCTCTAAGTGTTGTAGTTTGGGGTACTTGTGGGAACCTTACCAGAGTGTGTTTTGGAGTGTCCCGAGTGCCTGGAGAGTGTTCCTGGGAGAGGTTTTTGGGAGACTTTGTAAGTGGTGTTTGGTTAGGTTAAGTGAAGAATCTTGGGTTTGGTTAGGTTAAGTGAAGAATCTTGGGTTTGGTTAGGTTAAGTGAAGAATCTTGGGTAAGGAGACATCTTTGTACATGGGGACATGTTGTACATGGGGGACATGTTGGACATTTTGGACCCAGGGTTCAGGTTTAGCCTAAGTGAGAAATTTTGGGATGGGTACAATTTTTGGACATTTTGGACATTTTTGGACATTTTGGACATTTTTGGACATTTTGGACATTTTGGACATTTTGGACATTTTTGGACATTTTGGACATTTTTGGACATTTTGGACATTTTTGGACATTTTGGACATTTTGGACATTTTGGACATTTTTGGACATTTTGGACATTTTTGGACATTTTGGACATTTTTGGACATTTTGGACATTTTGGACATTTTTGGACATTTTGGACATTTTGGACATTTTGGACATTTTGGACATTTTGGACATTTTGGACATTTTTGGACATTTTGGACATTTTGGACATTTTGGACATTTTGGACATTTTGGACATTTTTGGACATTTTGGACATTTTGGACATTTTTGGACATTTTGGACATTTTTGGACATTTTGGGTAAGGGTTAGGGGTTAGGGTTAGGGTTAGGGTTAGGGTTAGGGTAGGGTTAGGGTAAGGGTTAGGGTTGGGTAAGGGTTAGGGGAAACAAAATTAAGGGTTAGGGTTAGGATATAGGATGAAAACCAGAAAATGAGTGTGATCAAGCTCAATAAGTCAAAAAGTATTTGAGGTAGGGGGCCCATACTTGGCCTCGAGAGTCCTTGGGAACATGTCCACGTACCCTGTAAGTTTGGTGGTTGTGGCTCCTTCCGTTGACATAGCTGCCATAGACACCCATACAAAAAAAAAAGTGATCAAGCTCCATAACTTCCGAACCGTAGGATGACATGTCACCAAACTCGGTGTGTATACATGTCTCGACCCCCTCCAGGTCTCCACCGAGTTTGGTGGCCCTGGCCCCTCCCCTTCCTATAGCTGCCATAGACTCCCATTGATTTTTCAAGTTTCGCTAGGAGCGTCGGATCGAGCTGGGAGTCGGTTTTCCGTGCTCAGGGCGTAGCCCTGAGTGCGGGGATGTGTGATATGCCAGGGTTGGTGGATGTGTGAAAATGGTGAAAATCGCACTAAGTGTTGTGAAAATAGGTACTTGTGGGAACCTTACCAGAGTGTGTTTTGGAGTGTCCCGAGTGCGTGGAGAGTGTTCCTGGGTGAAGTAAAATTGGAGTTGTTGGAGTGTCTTCCGTGCTCAGGGCGAAGCCCTGAGTGCGGCAGGTGCCTCGTCCGTGCTCAGGGCGTAGCCCTGAGTGCGGCAGGTGCCTCGTCCGTGCTCAGGGCGTAGCCCTGAGTGCGGCCAGTGTTGGTGAAAATCCTGAAAATTGCCCAAAGTGTTGTGAAAATAGGTACTTGTGGGAACCTTACCAGAGTGTGTTTTGGAGTGTCCCGAGTGCCTGGAGAGTGTTCCTGGGAGAGGTTTTTGTGAGACGTTCTTACTCCTGTGAGGTTAGGTTAAGTGAAGAATCTTGTGTTTAGGGGTAAGGGTTAGGGTAGGGTTAGGGTTAGGGGTTAGGGTTAGGGTTAGGGTTAGGGTTAGGGTTAGGGTTAGGGATAAATGTTCTAGCCTGCTCCCTAAAGGGAACAGGGGCTGCACGGTCCTTCCCTCTTCCCATTCCAACAAAATTTGTGTGGGCAGGGGGACGCTCCCTGTGTCTTTTTTTGTATCTCACCACCTGCCATTCATTCTGTTGCCACATATTTTGTTTTTATTAGTTTTTCCGTTAAGCTTTATTTCTTAAAAAATATTCCGTTAACTAGTAATTTATTTTATGTATAATGTCTCTATATGTTATTATTATTTTCTAATTAGTTATGATTTTTTTTTTGTTTTTTTTATTTTTTAGAAAAAAGAAGAGAAAAAAATAAAATAAAAAAATAATAAATCATAAAATTTTTTTAATTTTTTAAGATTGATTAATGAAATAAATGAATTTGTGTGCCGACTGCTGCAACGTTTCGACTGTCTTCAGTCTTCGTCAGGCAAGGCACACTGAAAAGCTCTCTCTTGATGTGGCTCCTACTGTGGCTCACAAATGAGTGAGGAGAGAGTGTGCTTCTCCTCTATTTATAGTCTCCTGTTTGGTGAGGCTCCACCCCCTACGTTGTAGCTCGTGCTTTTCAAATTACTTTGTTCTGGTTTTGTATGTGTTATTAGGGTAGGGTTAGGGTTAGGGTTAGGGTTAGGGTAAGGGTAGGGTTAGGGTTAGGGGTTAGGGTTAGGGTTAGGGTTAGGGTTAGGGTAAGGGTAGGGGGTTAGGGTTAGGGTTAGGACGAGTGTTGCGGGTTGGAGCAGGGTTTGGGTTCAAGGTCAAAGGTCAGGAAACCAATATTGGTTCCCCAAACCAATGCCTCTTACCCTCTTCCCTCCCCAGATGCACGGGCACGTCCCGCCAGGAGAAACAACAGTGCAGCCTATCTCTCATTGAGGCCCCTGGGGATCTTGGTGTCCAACCTGTGGATCCAGAGCCTTTCAGCTCTCCTCCTCTGGGCTGGAGACCAGTCCGGATTAGATTCCAGCACCAGAGCCGAGACAGAGGTCCAACCGTGTCTCATAAAGTGTCGAATTAGGGGTACATGTGTCTTTTTTTGCTTTTGAATATTATGTCTGTGTTGGACAAAACGGGTGAGGAGGGTGTTTCCCGTCTCGCCGACATAATTCATTTTACAAATTTTGCATGTGATTAGATAAACACAATTTTTTAATTTAGGGTGGCCTAATTGATCCAATTTAAAAATTGTGTTGTTAAATTTATTTTGTACCCAACTCAACTGTTTGAAAAATTCCCTCTGACCTTTCACCTTGGGTTTCTCCAGAGGTTTGACTTCAGCCTTAACTAGGAAGTCCCTCAAATTTTTGTTCCTTTTATATGCCGCAATTATTCTATAATTTTGAAGTAAGGAGGTTTCTGATTGGAATTTAGTAAAATTTTGTTTGATATTATATACAAATTGGCCTGCTGAAGAGGTGAAGGTTGTGATCAGAGGAAGTAGGGGAGACGGATCGGGGGGTCCGGACTCAAGGAAGCTTTTCCTGCATGCCCTGAGGAAAGTCCTGGAATACCCTCTTTTGGAAAGTGCAGAGAAGAGGATCTTAACAGCCTCCTCAAAATCTGCTCTCTGCGTACATATCCTGTGGAATCTAAGGAGTTGTGATTTGATGAGGCCGGCATATGTGTGCCTTGGGTGATAACTAGTTTTGAATAAAAGGGCATGTGTGTCTGTTTCTTTGAAAAAAACCTTGATATCCAATTTGTGTGTCGTGTCAAAATTTGGTCCTTTAAAGGTGGTTGTGTCCAGAAAATCTACCGCTTTAACGCTTGTAGTGGACTTGACTGTAATGGAGGGATTGTGTGTGTTTAAATGATTGAGGAATTCCTTAAAATCATCTTCAGAATGAGTCCAGACCCCCCAGATATCGTCCAGGTATCTAAAATAAAATAAAGGGGTCTTTCTGCAAGCGCTGAGGGCACCCTCCTCCCAGTCAGCCATGAATATATTTGCATAGGCAGGTGCAAATTTTTTACCCATCGCTGTACCTTTCACTTGCAGGAAGAAGTTCCCGTCAAAAACAAAGTCATTCCTTTTCAGGTTGATCTCTAGCAGCTGGATTAGTTCCCGATCTGGCCTCCTCGAATCTGGGTACTTTAAAAATATTTTTTTAATGCAACTAATTCCTTCATTTATATCAATGTTAGTGTACAAACTGTCAATGTCAATGGTAAATAGAATAGAGTCCTGAGGTAGGGAAATTAATTTGATTTTTTCAATAAAATCATAGGTATCTTTAATATAGCTCTTGTGTAATATGGACAGAGGGTATAAATAATGATCAATAAATTCTGCTGTTTTATATGTTTCACTCCCACAGTCTGAAACAATTGGTCTTCCATGTGGGATCTCATTTTTCTTGCTCCAAGCTTCTCTTTTTTTGTGTATTTTAGGGAGTAAATAAAATCTCCTGGCTCTGGGTTCAGGAGGCCCAAGCAGGTAAGATTTTTGTTTAGCATTAATGAATTTCTTTTTATGTAAATTATCAATTATTTTTCTAATTAGGGGGGCGGTTTCTTTATAAATAGGTGCATCCAATTTCTTATAATATGTTTGATTGTATAATTGTTTATAGCCCTCCCACAGGTACTGTTCTCTATCCATAATCACAATAGCACTGCCTTTATCAGCAGGTTTAATTATTATTTTTTTATTGTTCATTAGGTCTTTAAGTGCTTTAGTTTCTTCTATAGTTAGGTTAGGTATTGTTTTAATAAATTTAAATTTTTTATCCAGATATTTTAGATCTTTAGTAATTAATTTTCCCACCTCAGGAGGAAGAGCGTCGATTGGAGGAGACCAGTCGGATTCAGGTAAGAAAGGTAGGTTCTTATTGCTGTTAGAAACATCATCCTTGTAATAAACTGCTAGTTTAATTCGTCTGTGATATTTCTGCAATTCAAACCTCATTTGCATTTTAGTTATTTGTTTATTGTCAACCTGACTAGGAATGAAAGTTAGACCTCTGCTCAGAAGGGAACGCTGTGCATCACTCAGCATAAAAGATTTTGAAAGATTACAAATGTTGTTATTTACAATCTGAGAGTGCCCTTCCTTTTCTCCAAGGCTCTCAGGGCAATCTATTTTAACCACTCACCCCAGTGGTTGAGAAGACGGGATGCAGTGGCCTTGGTCCAGTGGATTCTGTCCCTGGCCACTGTGAAGGACGTCTTCTTCAGTGCAGGGATGAAGAGGGGAAGCTGCATGATGTGAGTGTTCAGGTGAGAGAGGATTGCCCGTTCATGTTGAGGCAGAGCAGATGAGAAGTTGACCTCAGGAACATAAACATCTGCATTAGGACACTTGGTCCGGGCAGCTCTCACAGCTGCCTTCATCTCTCTCACAACAGCTTCCTTGTTTCTCTGGGATCTGTGGTTGATCCCCAGAGAGAGGATCAGACGCTCGACACCCTCGTTGATCTGTGTTCTTCCAAACAGGTGTGTCAGATGTCTCCATCTGGCACCGGAGAAGCTGATGATCTGCAGATCAGGGTTGCTCACGCTCTGGAACCTTGCCACGTTGGAGTCTCCAATGATGACAAGTTTGCTGTCGAGGTTGAGGGCCCAGTTCCTAGTTTTGGACAGGATGCTCTCCTGCCCAGTTGTCATCTGGGCCCGGTTGACAGGAGGACCCGAGGGGCTGGCCATGGAGGAGACAGAGGCAGGAGCACCAAACGTGAGCTTACGTTGGGTGCTGACCTGTAGCCTGCGTTGGATGGGGGCCATCCTGGGTCGCAGAGAGGTCAGCCGGACTTCACGAAGGGAGGGTGTGGGGGTGGTTGAGCGGAAAGATGGAGCGCTGTATCCGAGCAGCTCCTCTTGCAGGAACTCAGCCACAAAGGAGATGTCATCATCAAGAGCCGGAGTTGATCTTCTCTGTGGAGGAGCAGGAACAGGGGTTTGAGCTGCTCTCCGGGGGACAGAGGTGGTTTCTCTGGCTGGGTCCTGCTGACGTTGGGGCAGAGGAGTGATGTTCTCTGCTGCATGGTGAGGGGGAGGGGGGCTGCATGCTGCATCCAGATTCCTCCCAGATGTCACAGGAGACCAATCATTCTGGGGAGGGTCTGTCATGGTAGCTGTGGTTGACATGACAGGCCGGGGGGGTGGGGGTGGCAGAGGAGGGGAGGGAGAGGAGGAAGAGGAGGAGGAAGATCGAGGGACCACCGGTTGGAAGGGGGAACGGTGGAAATAATCATACTCATCCTCATCCTCTGTGGTTGCAGTTTGAACTGATGGAGGGTGATCAGCAGGTTCACTCTCTGTGTCTTCAGCTTGCTGTGGTAGTTCTTCATCCTCTGCATTGAGGTGTTGAGAGGATGGGCTGGATGAGGAGGAGGAGGAAGCAGCAGCTGGTGACTCAGCAGGAGAGGGAGGAGCCCCATCATCATCCGAGGCCAGCAGGTAAGCCTGGACATCATCTGCTACAGATGGGTGGAATCTCTTGCCCAGGTTGCGTTTGGCCCATTTCACAGCAACCACCAGCGGTTGCAGCATGTCGCCACCCAGCGTCAGAAGCCGCTGTTTTTCCTCTTCCTGTACATCCTGATAGTGTTGCCTCAGGATGCACATCGTGGTGAAGGCCCAGTTCCTGGCATTTCCATCAATCAAATCAAGTGTTTTAATTGATGGATTAGCAGGTTTGATCGCCTCTGCCAGGTTGATGGTGATCCGTTGGATGGCCGGTGGATCACAGTCTTTCTGGGACACGTTGTTGAGGTGGTGGGTGGCTTTCAGCAGTCTGTGCAGAGCTCTGACCTTAGCGGTAAAGTCCGGGTCGTCCGATTGCTGGTACTCGGTAGGATCCAGTCTATTCCGCGATGCTGGGCGTTGCTGGGGCTGACGCTGCTGTCGCTGCTGGTGCTGATGCTGCTGTCGCTGCTGGTGTTGATGCTGTTGTCGCTGCTGGGGCTGACGCTGTTGTCGCTGCTGGAGCTGATGCTGCTGCCGCTGTTGATGTTGCTGGTTGTGGTTCCGATGTGGTGCTCCGTAGTTGTTCCAGCCCCGGGAATCAGTACGTGGCTGGCGGTACTGGTTGTGGGGCTGAGAACGGTACGGTTGTGGTCGGAAGTCCACATCGCGACCATAAGGACGCGGCTCTCGGCGTTGCAGAGGGTACCTCTGGCGTGGGTGGAAGGATCCGCCGTACCGGGGAGGGGGGTGTTGCCGCTGGAGGTGTTGGTGTTGCGGACCGGAGCTTCTGCTGCGATCCGCCGTGGGATAGCGGGTCACCGAAGCGTAGCTGGGCCTCCAGCGTTGTTGAGGGGGGTCCCAGTCGTTCGGTGCCGCTCCGTAGCTCCGGGGGTAGCGGTTCTCCGGTTGCCGGTTGCGTTGTCTGCCGCGGTGGTAGTGGACTGTTGTCCAATTGTCATCCTCGCCAGCAAGAGGATCAGAATTCCAAACCATATTGGATGGATAGTAAAAAAGTTATAAAAAAATCAAAATTGTGATTAAATGAAAAAAATAAAAATTAACTAAAATAGAATAAATGAAAAATCGGGAAAACTGAACTGCTTTTAAGGCCGTTCGGCACTTATTTTATTGCAAACAAGAGACAAGCAAACAAAACGCGACGTTTCGGTCAAAATTAAACCTTCATCAGGCAGTTTGCTGTCTCAACTGAGAAGATCGGTTAGAATTCGGGTATATACAGCAGAACAGTTTCAAATTTCGCACTTCAAACAAGAAGAACAAACAGTTGGCTCTGATTGGCCGAACGAATGCAGGTAGCACGTTAAACAACAGGAAGGGAGGGGGGAGGCTGAGGAGGAGATTTAAACATATATACAAAAGCAAGATAGCGCTCCCGCCCCCTACTGGCCAAAAAAAAGAACTGTATCCAGTGCAGTGGAAGGCCAACAAACATATTTACAGGTCAAGATAACAAAACAATAGAACATGAATAAAATTATGCATTATATTTATATATTTACAAGGAAAGTTCAATATTTACACTATATGTACCTGTTTTAATAAGTAATAGGTTTTAAATAACTTTTATTAAACTGTACAGAATTAAAATTAAAAGTCAAACATATAGATTATAACAGGTGATGCACAGCGTGAGTGTTTTAGGGATTTTGGTTAGGGGATATATTTACATTTAGGGTTAAAAATATAAATTAGGGTTAATTATGCATAGTTTTAAGTGGTTAGGGTTAGAAAAAAATCTTTGGTAAGGGCATAAAAGAAAATTATTCAAATTAGGAGGGGGTCAAAGGTTAGGATTAGGCAAGGGAATGGGACTTTAGGTTTAGGCATTAATCCTTAATTGTTTCTGTGTTTTAAACAGGTGTGGAGGGATCCCATAGTCCCCACAGAGAAGACAGGACACTGAAGAAGAACCCAGGCGGGAGGCACTGGCTGGTTAGGACGAGTGTTGCGGGTTGGAGCAGGGTTTGGGTTCAAGGTCAAAGGTCAGGAAACCAATATTGGTTCCCCAAACCAATGCCTCTTACCCTCTTCCCTCCCCAGATGCACGGGCACGTCCCGCCAGGAGAAACAACAGTGCAGCCTATCTCTCATTGAGGCCCCTGGGGATCTTGGTGTCCAACCTGTGGATCCAGAGCCTTTCAGCTCTCCTCCTCTGGGCTGGAGACCAGTCCGGATTAGATTCCAGCACCAGAGCCGAGACAGAGGTCCAACCGTGTCTCATAAAGTGTCGAATTAGGGGTACATGTGTCTTTTTTTGCTTTTGAATATTATGTCTGTGTTGGACAAAACGGGTGAGGAGGGTGTTTCCCGTCTCGCCGACATAATTCATTTTACAAATTTTGCATGTGATTAGATAAACACAATTTTTTAATTTAGGGTGGCCTAATTGATCCAATTTAAAAATTGTGTTGTTAAATTTATTTTGTACCCAACTCAACTGTTTGAAAAATTCCCTCTGACCTTTCACCTTGGGTTTCTCCAGAGGTTTGACTTCAGCCTTAACTAGGAAGTCCCTCAAATTTTTGTTCCTTTTATATGCCGCAATTATTCTATAATTTTGAAGTAAGGAGGTTTCTGATTGGAATTTAGTAAAATTTTGTTTGATATTATATACAAATTGGCCTGCTGAAGAGGTGAAGGTTGTGATCAGAGGAAGTAGGGGAGACGGATCGGGGGGTCCGGACTCAAGGAAGCTTTTCCTGCATGCCCTGAGGAAAGTCCTGGAATACCCTCTTTTGGAAAGTGCAGAGAAGAGGATCTTAACAGCCTCCTCAAAATCTGCTCTCTGCGTACATATCCTGTGGAATCTAAGGAGTTGTGATTTGATGAGGCCGGCATATGTGTGCCTTGGGTGATAACTAGTTTTGAATAAAAGGGCATGTGTGTCTGTTTCTTTGAAAAAAACCTTGATATCCAATTTGTGTGTCGTGTCAAAATTTGGTCCTTTAAAGGTGGTTGTGTCCAGAAAATCTACCGCTTTAACGCTTGTAGTGGACTTGACTGTAATGGAGGGATTGTGTGTGTTTAAATGATTGAGGAATTCCTTAAAATCATCTTCAGAATGAGTCCAGACCCCCCAGATATCGTCCAGGTATCTAAAATAAAATAAAGGGGTCTTTCTGCAAGCGCTGAGGGCACCCTCCTCCCAGTCAGCCATGAATATATTTGCATAGGCAGGTGCAAATTTTTTACCCATCGCTGTACCTTTCACTTGCAGGAAGAAGTTCCCGTCAAAAACAAAGTCATTCCTTTTCAGGTTGATCTCTAGCAGCTGGATTAGTTCCCGATCTGGCCTCCTCGAATCTGGGTACTTTAAAAATATTTTTTTAATGCAACTAATTCCTTCATTTATATCAATGTTAGTGTACAAACTGTCAATGTCAATGGTAAATAGAATAGAGTCCTGAGGTAGGGAAATTAATTTGATTTTTTCAATAAAATCATAGGTATCTTTAATATAGCTCTTGTGTAATATGGACAGAGGGTATAAATAATGATCAATAAATTCTGCTGTTTTATATGTTTCACTCCCACAGTCTGAAACAATTGGTCTTCCATGTGGGATCTCATTTTTCTTGCTCCAAGCTTCTCTTTTTTTGTGTATTTTAGGGAGTAAATAAAATCTCCTGGCTCTGGGTTCAGGAGGCCCAAGCAGGTAAGATTTTTGTTTAGCATTAATGAATTTCTTTTTATGTAAATTATCAATTATTTTTCTAATTAGGGGGGCGGTTTCTTTATAAATAGGTGCATCCAATTTCTTATAATATGTTTGATTGTATAATTGTTTATAGCCCTCCCACAGGTACTGTTCTCTATCCATAATCACAATAGCACTGCCTTTATCAGCAGGTTTAATTATTATTTTTTTATTGTTCATTAGGTCTTTAAGTGCTTTAGTTTCTTCTATAGTTAGGTTAGGTATTGTTTTAATAAATTTAAATTTTTTATCCAGATATTTTAGATCTTTAGTAATTAATTTTCCCACCTCAGGAGGAAGAGCGTCGATTGGAGGAGACCAGTCGGATTCAGGTAAGAAAGGTAGGTTCTTATTGCTGTTAGAAACATCATCCTTGTAATAAACTGCTAGTTTAATTCGTCTGTGATATTTCTGCAATTCAAACCTCATTTGCATTTTAGTTATTTGTTTATTGTCAACCTGACTAGGAATGAAAGTTAGACCTCTGCTCAGAAGGGAACGCTGTGCATCACTCAGCATAAAAGATTTTGAAAGATTACAAATGTTGTTATTTACAATCTGAGAGTGCCCTTCCTTTTCTCCAAGGCTCTCAGGGCAATCTATTTTAACCACTCACCCCAGTGGTTGAGAAGACGGGATGCAGTGGCCTTGGTCCAGTGGATTCTGTCCCTGGCCACTGTGAAGGACGTCTTCTTCAGTGCAGGGATGAAGAGGGGAAGCTGCATGATGTGAGTGTTCAGGTGAGAGAGGATTGCCCGTTCATGTTGAGGCAGAGCAGATGAGAAGTTGACCTCAGGAACATAAACATCTGCATTAGGACACTTGGTCCGGGCAGCTCTCACAGCTGCCTTCATCTCTCTCACAACAGCTTCCTTGTTTCTCTGGGATCTGTGGTTGATCCCCAGAGAGAGGATCAGACGCTCGACACCCTCGTTGATCTGTGTTCTTCCAAACAGGTGTGTCAGATGTCTCCATCTGGCACCGGAGAAGCTGATGATCTGCAGATCAGGGTTGCTCACGCTCTGGAACCTTGCCACGTTGGAGTCTCCAATGATGACAAGTTTGCTGTCGAGGTTGAGGGCCCAGTTCCTAGTTTTGGACAGGATGCTCTCCTGCCCAGTTGTCATCTGGGCCCGGTTGACAGGAGGACCCGAGGGGCTGGCCATGGAGGAGACAGAGGCAGGAGCACCAAACGTGAGCTTACGTTGGGTGCTGACCTGTAGCCTGCGTTGGATGGGGGCCATCCTGGGTCGCAGAGAGGTCAGCCGGACTTCACGAAGGGAGGGTGTGGGGGTGGTTGAGCGGAAAGATGGAGCGCTGTATCCGAGCAGCTCCTCTTGCAGGAACTCAGCCACAAAGGAGATGTCATCATCAAGAGCCGGAGTTGATCTTCTCTGTGGAGGAGCAGGAACAGGGGTTTGAGCTGCTCTCCGGGGGACAGAGGTGGTTTCTCTGGCTGGGTCCTGCTGACGTTGGGGCAGAGGAGTGATGTTCTCTGCTGCATGGTGAGGGGGAGGGGGGCTGCATGCTGCATCCAGATTCCTCCCAGATGTCACAGGAGACCAATCATTCTGGGGAGGGTCTGTCATGGTAGCTGTGGTTGACATGACAGGCCGGGGGGGTGGGGGTGGCAGAGGAGGGGAGGGAGAGGAGGAAGAGGAGGAGGAAGATCGAGGGACCACCGGTTGGAAGGGGGAACGGTGGAAATAATCATACTCATCCTCATCCTCTGTGGTTGCAGTTTGAACTGATGGAGGGTGATCAGCAGGTTCACTCTCTGTGTCTTCAGCTTGCTGTGGTAGTTCTTCATCCTCTGCATTGAGGTGTTGAGAGGATGGGCTGGATGAGGAGGAGGAGGAAGCAGCAGCTGGTGACTCAGCAGGAGAGGGAGGAGCCCCATCATCATCCGAGGCCAGCAGGTAAGCCTGGACATCATCTGCTACAGATGGGTGGAATCTCTTGCCCAGGTTGCGTTTGGCCCATTTCACAGCAACCACCAGCGGTTGCAGCATGTCGCCACCCAGCGTCAGAAGCCGCTGTTTTTCCTCTTCCTGTACATCCTGATAGTGTTGCCTCAGGATGCACATCGTGGTGAAGGCCCAGTTCCTGGCATTTCCATCAATCAAATCAAGTGTTTTAATTGATGGATTAGCAGGTTTGATCGCCTCTGCCAGGTTGATGGTGATCCGTTGGATGGCCGGTGGATCACAGTCTTTCTGGGACACGTTGTTGAGGTGGTGGGTGGCTTTCAGCAGTCTGTGCAGAGCTCTGACCTTAGCGGTAAAGTCCGGGTCGTCCGATTGCTGGTACTCGGTAGGATCCAGTCTATTCCGCGATGCTGGGCGTTGCTGGGGCTGACGCTGCTGTCGCTGCTGGTGCTGATGCTGCTGTCGCTGCTGGTGTTGATGCTGTTGTCGCTGCTGGGGCTGACGCTGTTGTCGCTGCTGGAGCTGATGCTGCTGCCGCTGTTGATGTTGCTGGTTGTGGTTCCGATGTGGTGCTCCGTAGTTGTTCCAGCCCCGGGAATCAGTACGTGGCTGGCGGTACTGGTTGTGGGGCTGAGAACGGTACGGTTGTGGTCGGAAGTCCACATCGCGACCATAAGGACGCGGCTCTCGGCGTTGCAGAGGGTACCTCTGGCGTGGGTGGAAGGATCCGCCGTACCGGGGAGGGGGGTGTTGCCGCTGGAGGTGTTGGTGTTGCGGACCGGAGCTTCTGCTGCGATCCGCCGTGGGATAGCGGGTCACCGAAGCGTAGCTGGGCCTCCAGCGTTGTTGAGGGGGGTCCCAGTCGTTCGGTGCCGCTCCGTAGCTCCGGGGGTAGCGGTTCTCCGGTTGCCGGTTGCGTTGTCTGCCGCGGTGGTAGTGGACTGTTGTCCAATTGTCATCCTCGCCAGCAAGAGGATCAGAATTCCAAACCATATTGGATGGATAGTAAAAAAGTTATAAAAAAATCAAAATTGTGATTAAATGAAAAAAATAAAAATTAACTAAAATAGAATAAATGAAAAATCGGGAAAACTGAACTGCTTTTAAGGCCGTTCGGCACTTATTTTATTGCAAACAAGAGACAAGCAAACAAAACGCGACGTTTCGGTCAAAATTAAACCTTCATCAGGCAGTTTGCTGTCTCAACTGAGAAGATCGGTTAGAATTCGGGTATATACAGCAGAACAGTTTCAAATTTCGCACTTCAAACAAGAAGAACAAACAGTTGGCTCTGATTGGCCGAACGAATGCAGGTAGCACGTTAAACAACAGGAAGGGAGGGGGGAGGCTGAGGAGGAGATTTAAACATATATACAAAAGCAAGATAGCGCTCCCGCCCCCTACTGGCCAAAAAAAAGAACTGTATCCAGTGCAGTGGAAGGCCAACAAACATATTTACAGGTCAAGATAACAAAACAATAGAACATGAATAAAATTATGCATTATATTTATATATTTACAAGGAAAGTTCAATATTTACACTATATGTACCTGTTTTAATAAGTAATAGGTTTTAAATAACTTTTATTAAACTGTACAGAATTAAAATTAAAAGTCAAACATATAGATTATAACAGGTGATGCACAGCGTGAGTGTTTTAGGGATTTTGGTTAGGGGATATATTTACATTTAGGGTTAAAAATATAAATTAGGGTTAATTATGCATAGTTTTAAGTGGTTAGGGTTAGAAAAAAATCTTTGGTAAGGGCATAAAGGGTTAGGGTAAGGGTTAGGGTAAGGGTTAGGGTAGGGTTAGGGTTAGGGTTAGGGTTAGGGTTAGGGTTAGGGTAGGGTTAGGGTTAGGGTAAGGGTAGGGTAGGGTTAGGGTTAGGGTTAGGGTTAGGGTTAGGGTTAGGGTTAGGGTTAGGGTTAGGGTAGGGTTAGGGTTAGGGTTAGGGTTAGGGTTAGGGTTAGGGTTAGGGTAAGGGTTAGGGTTAGGGTAAGGGGGGTAGGGTTAGGGTTAGGGTTAGGGTAAGGATATAGGATGAAAACCAGAAAACGCGTTCGGACAAGCTCGATAACTCAAAAAGTATTTGAGGTATGGGGCCCATACTTGGCCTCGAGAGATCGTCTGAGGGGACCCACGTACCCTGCAAGTTTGGTGGCTGTGGCCCCTTCCTAAGACATAGCTGCCATTGACTCCCATTCATCGGACGAGTTCGGACAAGCTCGATAACTTCCAAAGTATAAGCGGCAAGCTGACCAAACCTGGTGTGTATACATGTGTCGACCCCCTCCAGGTGTCCACCGAGTTTGGTGGCCCTGGCCCCTCCCCTTCCTATAGCTGCCATAGACTCCCATTGATTTTTCAAGTTTCGATAGGAGCGTCGGATCGAGCTGGGAGTCGGTTTTCCGTGCTCACCCGGTCCCCCCGAGTCCGCAGACATGTCATTTGCCAAGGTTGGTGTAGTTTGCAAAAAGTGTAAAAATTGCTCCAAGTGTTGTAGTTTGGGGTACTTGTGGGAACCTTACCAGAGTGTGTTTTGGAGTGTCCCGAGTGCTTGGAGAGTGGTCCGCGGAGAGGTTTTTGGGAGACTTTCTAACCCGGGTTTGGTTAGGGTAAGTGAAGAATCTTGGGTTTGGTTAGGGTAAGTGAAGAATCTTGGGTAAGTTGACATCTTTGGACATGGGGACATGTTGTACATCGGGGACATGTTGGACATTTTGGACCCAGGGTTCAGGTTTAGCATAAGTGACTAATTTTGGGATAGGGACAATTTTTGGACATTTTGGACATTTTGGACATGGGGACATGTTGGACATTTTGGACATTTTGGACGTGGGGACATGTTGGACCCAGGGTTCAGGTTTAGCATAAGTGACTAATTTTGGGATGGGGACAATTTTTGGACATTTTGGACATTTTGGACATTTTGGACATGGGGACATGTTGGACATGTTGGACCCAGGGTTCAGGTTTAGCATAAGTGACAAATTTAGGGATGGGGACAATATTTGGACATTTTTGGACATTTAGGACATATGGACATGTTGGACATGTTGGACCCAGGGTTCAGGTTTAGCATAAGTAAGTAATTTTGGGTAAGGGGACAATATTTGGACATTTTGGACATGTCCAACACTTTGCATATGTAGGGTTAGGGTAGGGTAAGGGTTAGGGTTAGGGTAGGGTTAGGGTTAGGGTAGGGTTAGGGTAAGGGTAGGGTTAGGGTTAGGGTTAGGGTTAGGATATAGGATGAAAACCAGAAAACGCGTTCGGACAAGCTCGATAACTCAAAAAGTATTTGAGGTATGGGGCCCATACTTGGCCTCGAGAGATCGTCTGAGGGGACCCACGTACCCTGTAAGTTTGGTGGCTGTGGCCCCTTCCTAAGACATAGCTGCCATTGACTCCCATTCATCGGACGAGTTCGGACAAGCTCGATAACTTCCAAAGTATAAGCGGCAAGCTGACCAAACTCGGTGTGTATACATGTCTCGACCCCCTCCAGGTCTCCACCGAGTTTGGTGGCCCTGGCCCCTCCCCTTCCTATAGCTGCCATAGACTCCCATTGATTTTTCAAGTTTCGCTAGGAGCGTCGGATCGAGCTGGGAGTCGGTTTTCCGTGCTCAGGGCGTAGCCCTGAGTGCGGGGATGTGTGATATGCCAGGGTTGGTGGATGTGTGAAAATGGTGAAAATCGCACTAAGTGTTGTGAAAATAGGTACTTGTGGGAACCTTACCAGAGTGTGTTTTGGAGTGTCCCGAGTGCGTGGAGAGTGTTCCTGGGTGAAGTAAAATTGGAGTTGTTGGAGTGTCTTCCGTGCTCAGGGCGGTAGGGTAGGGTTAGGGTTAGGGTTAGGGTTAGGGTTAGGATATAGGATGAAAACCAGAAAAGTCGTCGTCTCATCGTATTTGGCTGAAAAAGTAAAAGAGGTAGGGGTTAGGGTAGGGTTAGGGTAAGGGTTAGGGTAAGGGTTAGGGTAAGGGTAAGGGGTAAGGGTTAGGGGTAGGGTAGGGTAAGGGTAAGGGTTAGGGTAAGGGTAAGGGTTAGGGTTAGGGTAAGGGTAGGGTTAGGGTAGGGGTTAGGGTAGGGTAGGGGTTAGGGTTAGGGTTAGGATATAGGATGAAAACCAGAAAAGTCGTCGTCTCATCGTATTTGGCTGAAAAAGTAAAAGAGGTATGGGGCCCATACTTGGCCTCGAGAGACCCATGGAGGGTGCCCAGGTACCCTGTAAGTTTGGTGGCTGTAGCTCATTCCCTTGACATAGCTGCCATTGACTCCCATTCATTTGAAAAATCGTCTCATCGTATTTAGCTCCCAAGCCGTAAGTGCCATCCTCCCCAAACTCGGTGTGTATACATGTCTCGACCCCCTCCAGGTCTCCACCGAGTTTGGTGGCCCTGGCCCCTCCCCTTCCTATAGCTGCCATAGACTCCCATTGATTTTTCAAGTTTCGCTAGGAGCGTCGGATCGAGCTGGGAGTCGGTTTTCCGTGCTCAGGGCGTAGCCCTGAGTGCGGGGATGTGTGATATGCCAGGGTTGGTGGATGTGTGAAAATGGTGAAAATCGCACTAAGTGTTGTGAAAATAGGTACTTGTGGGAACCTTACCAGAGTGTGTTTTGGAGTGTCCCGAGTGCGTGGAGAGTGTTCCTGGGTGAAGTAAAATTGGAGTTGTTGGAGTGTCTTCCGTGCTCAGGGCGAAGCCCTGAGTGCGGCAGGTGCCTCGTCCGTGCTCAGGGCGTAGCCCTGAGTGCGGCAGGTGCCTCGTCCGTGCTCAGGGCGTAGCCCTGAGTGCGGCCAGGGTGCATTGTCCGTGCGTTGTCCGTGCTCAGGGCGAAGCCCTGAGTGCGGCCAGTGTGCGTTGTCCGTGCTCAGGGCGAAGCCCTGAGTGCGGCCAGTGTTGGTGAAAATCCTGAAAATTGCACAAAGTGTTGTGAAAATATGTACTTTGGGGAACCTTACCAGAGTGTGTTTTGGAGTGTCCCGAGTGCCTGGAGAGTGTTCCTGGGTGAAGTAAAATTGGAGTTGTTGGAGTGTCTTCCGTGCTCAGGGCGAAGCCCTGAGTGCGGCAGGTGCCTCGTCCGTGCTCAGGGCGTAGCCCTGAGTGCGGCCAGTGTTGGTGAAAATCCTGAAAATTGCCCAAAGTGTTGTGAAAATAGGTACTTGTGGGAACCTTACCAGAGTGTGTTTTGGAGTGTCCCGAGTGCCTGGAGAGTGTTCCTGGGAGAGGTTTTTGTGAGACGTTCTTACTCCTGTGAGGTTAGGTTAAGTGAAGAATCTTGTGTTTGGTTAGGGTAAGTGAAGAATCTTAGGGTTAGGGTTAGGATATAGGATGAAAACCAGAAAACGCGTTCGGACAAGCTCGATAACTCAAAAAGTATTTGAGGTATGGGGCCCATACTTGGCCTCGAGAGATCGTCTGAGGGGACCCACGTACCCTGTAAGTTTGGTGGCTGTGGCCCCTTCCTAAGACATAGCTGCCATTGACTCCCATTCATCGGACGAGTTCGGACAAGCTCGATAACTTCCAAAGTATAAGCGGCAAGCTGACCAAACTCGGTGTGTATACATGTCTCGACCCCCTCCAGGTCTCCACCGAGTTTGGTGGCCCTGGCCCCTCCCCTTCCTATAGCTGCCATAGACTCCCATTGATTTTTCAAGTTTCGCTAGGAGCGTCGGATCGAGCTGGGAGTCGGTTTTCCGTGCTCAGGGCGTAGCCCTGAGTGCGGGGATGTGTGATATGCCAGGGTTGGTGGATGTGTGAAAATGGTGAAAATCGCACTAAGTGTTGTGAAAATAGGTACTTGTGGGAACCTTACCAGAGTGTGTTTTGGAGTGTCCCGAGTGCGTGGAGAGTGTTCCTGGGTGAAGTAAAATTGGAGTTGTTGGAGTGTCTTCCGTGCTCAGGGCGGTAGGGTAGGGTTAGGGTTAGGATATAGGATGAAAACCAGAAAACGCGTTCGGACAAGCTCGATAACTCAAAAAGTATTTGAGGTATGGGGCCCATACTTGGCCTCGAGAGATCGTCTGAGGGGACCCACGTACCCTGTAAGTTTGGTGGCTGTGGCCCCTTCCTAAGACATAGCTGCCATTGACTCCCATTCATCGGACGAGTTCGGACAAGCTCGATAACTTCCAAAGTATAAGCGGCAAGCTGACCAAACTCGGTGTGTATACATGTCTCGACCCCCTCCAGGTCTCCACCGAGTTTGGTGGCCCTGGCCCCTCCCCTTCCTATAGCTGCCATAGACTCCCATTGATTTTTCAAGTTTCGCTAGGAGCGTCGGATCGAGCTGGGAGTCGGTTTTCCGTGCTCAGGGCGTAGCCCTGAGTGCGGGGATGTGTGATATGCCAGGGTTGGTGGATGTGTGAAAATGGTGAAAATCGCACTAAGTGTTGTGAAAATAGGTACTTGTGGGAACCTTACCAGAGTGTGTTTTGGAGTGTCCCGAGTGCGTGGAGAGTGTTCCTGGGTGAAGTAAAATTGGAGTTGTTGGAGTGTCTTCCGTGCTCAGGGCGGTAGGGTAGGGTTAGGGTTAGGGTTAGGGTTAGGGTTAGGATATAGGATGAAAACCAGAAAAGTCGTCGTCTCATCGTATTTGGCTGAAAAAGTAAAAGAGGTAGGGGTTAGGGTAGGGTTAGGGTAAGGGTTAGGGTAAGGGTTAGGGTAAGGGTAAGGGGTAAGGGTTAGGGGTAGGGTAGGGTAAGGGTAAGGGTTAGGGTAAGGGTAAGGGTTAGGGTTAGGGTAAGGGTAGGGTTAGGGTAGGGGTTAGGGTAGGGTAGGGGTTAGGGTTAGGGTTAGGATATAGGATGAAAACCAGAAAAGTCGTCGTCTCATCGTATTTGGCTGAAAAAGTAAAAGAGGTATGGGGCCCATACTTGGCCTCGAGAGACCCATGGAGGGTGCCCAGGTACCCTGTAAGTTTGGTGGCTGTAGCTCATTCCCTTGACATAGCTGCCATTGACTCCCATTCATTTGAAAAATCGTCTCATCGTATTTAGCTCCCAAGCCGTAAGTGCCATCCTCCCCAAACTCGGTGTGTATACATGTCTCGACCCCCTCCAGGTCTCCACCGAGTTTGGTGGCCCTGGCCCCTCCCCTTCCTATAGCTGCCATAGACTCCCATTGATTTTTCAAGTTTCGCTAGGAGCGTCGGATCGAGCTGGGAGTCGGTTTTCCGTGCTCAGGGCGTAGCCCTGAGTGCGGGGATGTGTGATATGCCAGGGTTGGTGGATGTGTGAAAATGGTGAAAATCGCACTAAGTGTTGTGAAAATAGGTACTTGTGGGAACCTTACCAGAGTGTGTTTTGGAGTGTCCCGAGTGCGTGGAGAGTGTTCCTGGGTGAAGTAAAATTGGAGTTGTTGGAGTGTCTTCCGTGCTCAGGGCGAAGCCCTGAGTGCGGCAGGTGCCTCGTCCGTGCTCAGGGCGTAGCCCTGAGTGCGGCAGGTGCCTCGTCCGTGCTCAGGGCGTAGCCCTGAGTGCGGCCAGGGTGCATTGTCCGTGCGTTGTCCGTGCTCAGGGCGAAGCCCTGAGTGCGGCCAGTGTGCGTTGTCCGTGCTCAGGGCGAAGCCCTGAGTGCGGCCAGTGTTGGTGAAAATCCTGAAAATTGCACAAAGTGTTGTGAAAATATGTACTTTGGGGAACCTTACCAGAGTGTGTTTTGGAGTGTCCCGAGTGCCTGGAGAGTGTTCCTGGGTGAAGTAAAATTGGAGTTGTTGGAGTGTCTTCCGTGCTCAGGGCGAAGCCCTGAGTGCGGCAGGTGCCTCGTCCGTGCTCAGGGCGTAGCCCTGAGTGCGGCCAGTGTTGGTGAAAATCCTGAAAATTGCCCAAAGTGTTGTGAAAATAGGTACTTGTGGGAACCTTACCAGAGTGTGTTTTGGAGTGTCCCGAGTGCCTGGAGAGTGTTCCTGGGAGAGGTTTTTGTGAGACGTTCTTACTCCTGTGAGGTTAGGTTAAGTGAAGAATCTTGTGTTTGGTTAGGGTAAGTGAAGAATCTTAGGGTTAGGGTTAGGATATAGGATGAAAACCAGAAAACGCGTTCGGACAAGCTCGATAACTCAAAAAGTATTTGAGGTATGGGGCCCATACTTGGCCTCGAGAGATCGTCTGAGGGGACCCACGTACCCTGTAAGTTTGGTGGCTGTGGCCCCTTCCTAAGACATAGCTGCCATTGACTCCCATTCATCGGACGAGTTCGGACAAGCTCGATAACTTCCAAAGTATAAGCGGCAAGCTGACCAAACTCGGTGTGTATACATGTCTCGACCCCCTCCAGGTCTCCACCGAGTTTGGTGGCCCTGGCCCCTCCCCTTCCTATAGCTGCCATAGACTCCCATTGATTTTTCAAGTTTCGCTAGGAGCGTCGGATCGAGCTGGGAGTCGGTTTTCCGTGCTCAGGGCGTAGCCCTGAGTGCGGGGATGTGTGATATGCCAGGGTTGGTGGATGTGTGAAAATGGTGAAAATCGCACTAAGTGTTGTGAAAATAGGTACTTGTGGGAACCTTACCAGAGTGTGTTTTGGAGTGTCCCGAGTGCGTGGAGAGTGTTCCTGGGTGAAGTAAAATTGGAGTTGTTGGAGTGTCTTCCGTGCTCAGGGCGGTAGGGTAGGGTTAGGGTTAGGATATAGGATGAAAACCAGAAAACGCGTTCGGACAAGCTCGATAACTCAAAAAGTATTTGAGGTATGGGGCCCATACTTGGCCTCGAGAGATCGTCTGAGGGGACCCACGTACCCTGTAAGTTTGGTGGCTGTGGCCCCTTCCTAAGACATAGCTGCCATTGACTCCCATTCATCGGACGAGTTCGGACAAGCTCGATAACTTCCAAAGTATAAGCGGCAAGCTGACCAAACTCGGTGTGTATACATGTCTCGACCCCCTCCAGGTCTCCACCGAGTTTGGTGGCCCTGGCCCCTCCCCTTCCTATAGCTGCCATAGACTCCCATTGATTTTTCAAGTTTCGCTAGGAGCGTCGGATCGAGCTGGGAGTCGGTTTTCCGTGCTCAGGGCGTAGCCCTGAGTGCGGGGATGTGTGATATGCCAGGGTTGGTGGATGTGTGAAAATGGTGAAAATCGCACTAAGTGTTGTGAAAATAGGTACTTGTGGGAACCTTACCAGAGTGTGTTTTGGAGTGTCCCGAGTGCGTGGAGAGTGTTCCTGGGTGAAGTAAAATTGGAGTTGTTGGAGTGTCTTCCGTGCTCAGGGCGGTAGGGTAGGGTTAGGGTTAGGGTTAGGGTTAGGGTTAGGATATAGGATGAAAACCAGAAAAGTCGTCGTCTCATCGTATTTGGCTGAAAAAGTAAAAGAGGTAGGGGTTAGGGTAGGGTTAGGGTAAGGGTTAGGGTAAGGGTTAGGGTAAGGGTAAGGGGTAAGGGTTAGGGGTAGGGTAGGGTAAGGGTAAGGGTTAGGGTAAGGGTAAGGGTTAGGGTTAGGGTAAGGGTAGGGTTAGGGTAGGGGTTAGGGTAGGGTAGGGGTTAGGGTTAGGGTTAGGATATAGGATGAAAACCAGAAAAGTCGTCGTCTCATCGTATTTGGCTGAAAAAGTAAAAGAGGTATGGGGCCCATACTTGGCCTCGAGAGACCCATGGAGGGTGCCCAGGTACCCTGTAAGTTTGGTGGCTGTAGCTCATTCCCTTGACATAGCTGCCATTGACTCCCATTCATTTGAAAAATCGTCTCATCGTATTTAGCTCCCAAGCCGTAAGTGCCATCCTCCCCAAACTCGGTGTGTATACATGTCTCGACCCCCTCCAGGTCTCCACCGAGTTTGGTGGCCCTGGCCCCTCCCCTTCCTATAGCTGCCATAGACTCCCATTGATTTTTCAAGTTTCGCTAGGAGCGTCGGATCGAGCTGGGAGTCGGTTTTCCGTGCTCAGGGCGTAGCCCTGAGTGCGGGGATGTGTGATATGCCAGGGTTGGTGGATGTGTGAAAATGGTGAAAATCGCACTAAGTGTTGTGAAAATAGGTACTTGTGGGAACCTTACCAGAGTGTGTTTTGGAGTGTCCCGAGTGCGTGGAGAGTGTTCCTGGGTGAAGTAAAATTGGAGTTGTTGGAGTGTCTTCCGTGCTCAGGGCGAAGCCCTGAGTGCGGCAGGTGCCTCGTCCGTGCTCAGGGCGTAGCCCTGAGTGCGGCAGGTGCCTCGTCCGTGCTCAGGGCGTAGCCCTGAGTGCGGCCAGGGTGCATTGTCCGTGCGTTGTCCGTGCTCAGGGCGAAGCCCTGAGTGCGGCCAGTGTGCGTTGTCCGTGCTCAGGGCGAAGCCCTGAGTGCGGCCAGTGTTGGTGAAAATCCTGAAAATTGCACAAAGTGTTGTGAAAATATGTACTTTGGGGAACCTTACCAGAGTGTGTTTTGGAGTGTCCCGAGTGCCTGGAGAGTGTTCCTGGGTGAAGTAAAATTGGAGTTGTTGGAGTGTCTTCCGTGCTCAGGGCGAAGCCCTGAGTGCGGCAGGTGCCTCGTCCGTGCTCAGGGCGTAGCCCTGAGTGCGGCCAGTGTTGGTGAAAATCCTGAAAATTGCCCAAAGTGTTGTGAAAATAGGTACTTGTGGGAACCTTACCAGAGTGTGTTTTGGAGTGTCCCGAGTGCCTGGAGAGTGTTCCTGGGAGAGGTTTTTGTGAGACGTTCTTACTCCTGTGAGGTTAGGTTAAGTGAAGAATCTTGTGTTTGGTTAGGGTAAGTGAAGAATCTTAGGGTTAGGGTTAGGATATAGGATGAAAACCAGAAAACGCGTTCGGACAAGCTCGATAACTCAAAAAGTATTTGAGGTATGGGGCCCATACTTGGCCTCGAGAGATCGTCTGAGGGGACCCACGTACCCTGTAAGTTTGGTGGCTGTGGCCCCTTCCTAAGACATAGCTGCCATTGACTCCCATTCATCGGACGAGTTCGGACAAGCTCGATAACTTCCAAAGTATAAGCGGCAAGCTGACCAAACTCGGTGTGTATACATGTCTCGACCCCCTCCAGGTCTCCACCGAGTTTGGTGGCCCTGGCCCCTCCCCTTCCTATAGCTGCCATAGACTCCCATTGATTTTTCAAGTTTCGCTAGGAGCGTCGGATCGAGCTGGGAGTCGGTTTTCCGTGCTCAGGGCGTAGCCCTGAGTGCGGGGATGTGTGATATGCCAGGGTTGGTGGATGTGTGAAAATGGTGAAAATCGCACTAAGTGTTGTGAAAATAGGTACTTGTGGGAACCTTACCAGAGTGTGTTTTGGAGTGTCCCGAGTGCGTGGAGAGTGTTCCTGGGTGAAGTAAAATTGGAGTTGTTGGAGTGTCTTCCGTGCTCAGGGCGGTAGGGTAGGGTTAGGGTTAGGATATAGGATGAAAACCAGAAAACGCGTTCGGACAAGCTCGATAACTCAAAAAGTATTTGAGGTATGGGGCCCATACTTGGCCTCGAGAGATCGTCTGAGGGGACCCACGTACCCTGTAAGTTTGGTGGCTGTGGCCCCTTCCTAAGACATAGCTGCCATTGACTCCCATTCATCGGACGAGTTCGGACAAGCTCGATAACTTCCAAAGTATAAGCGGCAAGCTGACCAAACTCGGTGTGTATACATGTCTCGACCCCCTCCAGGTCTCCACCGAGTTTGGTGGCCCTGGCCCCTCCCCTTCCTATAGCTGCCATAGACTCCCATTGATTTTTCAAGTTTCGCTAGGAGCGTCGGATCGAGCTGGGAGTCGGTTTTCCGTGCTCAGGGCGTAGCCCTGAGTGCGGGGATGTGTGATATGCCAGGGTTGGTGGATGTGTGAAAATGGTGAAAATCGCACTAAGTGTTGTGAAAATAGGTACTTGTGGGAACCTTACCAGAGTGTGTTTTGGAGTGTCCCGAGTGCGTGGAGAGTGTTCCTGGGTGAAGTAAAATTGGAGTTGTTGGAGTGTCTTCCGTGCTCAGGGCGGTAGGGTAGGGTTAGGGTTAGGGTTAGGGTTAGGGTTAGGATATAGGATGAAAACCAGAAAAGTCGTCGTCTCATCGTATTTGGCTGAAAAAGTAAAAGAGGTAGGGGTTAGGGTAGGGTTAGGGTAAGGGTTAGGGTAAGGGTTAGGGTAAGGGTAAGGGGTAAGGGTTAGGGGTAGGGTAGGGTAAGGGTAAGGGTTAGGGTAAGGGTAAGGGTTAGGGTTAGGGTAAGGGTAGGGTTAGGGTAGGGGTTAGGGTAGGGTAGGGGTTAGGGTTAGGGTTAGGATATAGGATGAAAACCAGAAAAGTCGTCGTCTCATCGTATTTGGCTGAAAAAGTAAAAGAGGTATGGGGCCCATACTTGGCCTCGAGAGACCCATGGAGGGTGCCCAGGTACCCTGTAAGTTTGGTGGCTGTAGCTCATTCCCTTGACATAGCTGCCATTGACTCCCATTCATTTGAAAAATCGTCTCATCGTATTTAGCTCCCAAGCCGTAAGTGCCATCCTCCCCAAACTCGGTGTGTATACATGTCTCGACCCCCTCCAGGTCTCCACCGAGTTTGGTGGCCCTGGCCCCTCCCCTTCCTATAGCTGCCATAGACTCCCATTGATTTTTCAAGTTTCGCTAGGAGCGTCGGATCGAGCTGGGAGTCGGTTTTCCGTGCTCAGGGCGTAGCCCTGAGTGCGGGGATGTGTGATATGCCAGGGTTGGTGGATGTGTGAAAATGGTGAAAATCGCACTAAGTGTTGTGAAAATAGGTACTTGTGGGAACCTTACCAGAGTGTGTTTTGGAGTGTCCCGAGTGCGTGGAGAGTGTTCCTGGGTGAAGTAAAATTGGAGTTGTTGGAGTGTCTTCCGTGCTCAGGGCGAAGCCCTGAGTGCGGCAGGTGCCTCGTCCGTGCTCAGGGCGTAGCCCTGAGTGCGGCAGGTGCCTCGTCCGTGCTCAGGGCGTAGCCCTGAGTGCGGCCAGGGTGCATTGTCCGTGCGTTGTCCGTGCTCAGGGCGAAGCCCTGAGTGCGGCCAGTGTGCGTTGTCCGTGCTCAGGGCGAAGCCCTGAGTGCGGCCAGTGTTGGTGAAAATCCTGAAAATTGCACAAAGTGTTGTGAAAATATGTACTTTGGGGAACCTTACCAGAGTGTGTTTTGGAGTGTCCCGAGTGCCTGGAGAGTGTTCCTGGGTGAAGTAAAATTGGAGTTGTTGGAGTGTCTTCCGTGCTCAGGGCGAAGCCCTGAGTGCGGCAGGTGCCTCGTCCGTGCTCAGGGCGTAGCCCTGAGTGCGGCCAGTGTTGGTGAAAATCCTGAAAATTGCCCAAAGTGTTGTGAAAATAGGTACTTGTGGGAACCTTACCAGAGTGTGTTTTGGAGTGTCCCGAGTGCCTGGAGAGTGTTCCTGGGAGAGGTTTTTGTGAGACGTTCTTACTCCTGTGAGGTTAGGTTAAGTGAAGAATCTTGTGTTTGGTTAGGGTAAGTGAAGAATCTTAGGGTTAGGGTTAGGATATAGGATGAAAACCAGAAAACGCGTTCGGACAAGCTCGATAACTCAAAAAGTATTTGAGGTATGGGGCCCATACTTGGCCTCGAGAGATCGTCTGAGGGGACCCACGTACCCTGTAAGTTTGGTGGCTGTGGCCCCTTCCTAAGACATAGCTGCCATTGACTCCCATTCATCGGACGAGTTCGGACAAGCTCGATAACTTCCAAAGTATAAGCGGCAAGCTGACCAAACTCGGTGTGTATACATGTCTCGACCCCCTCCAGGTCTCCACCGAGTTTGGTGGCCCTGGCCCCTCCCCTTCCTATAGCTGCCATAGACTCCCATTGATTTTTCAAGTTTCGCTAGGAGCGTCGGATCGAGCTGGGAGTCGGTTTTCCGTGCTCAGGGCGTAGCCCTGAGTGCGGGGATGTGTGATATGCCAGGGTTGGTGGATGTGTGAAAATGGTGAAAATCGCACTAAGTGTTGTGAAAATAGGTACTTGTGGGAACCTTACCAGAGTGTGTTTTGGAGTGTCCCGAGTGCGTGGAGAGTGTTCCTGGGTGAAGTAAAATTGGAGTTGTTGGAGTGTCTTCCGTGCTCAGGGCGGTAGGGTAGGGTTAGGGTTAGGATATAGGATGAAAACCAGAAAACGCGTTCGGACAAGCTCGATAACTCAAAAAGTATTTGAGGTATGGGGCCCATACTTGGCCTCGAGAGATCGTCTGAGGGGACCCACGTACCCTGTAAGTTTGGTGGCTGTGGCCCCTTCCTAAGACATAGCTGCCATTGACTCCCATTCATCGGACGAGTTCGGACAAGCTCGATAACTTCCAAAGTATAAGCGGCAAGCTGACCAAACTCGGTGTGTATACATGTCTCGACCCCCTCCAGGTCTCCACCGAGTTTGGTGGCCCTGGCCCCTCCCCTTCCTATAGCTGCCATAGACTCCCATTGATTTTTCAAGTTTCGCTAGGAGCGTCGGATCGAGCTGGGAGTCGGTTTTCCGTGCTCAGGGCGTAGCCCTGAGTGCGGGGATGTGTGATATGCCAGGGTTGGTGGATGTGTGAAAATGGTGAAAATCGCACTAAGTGTTGTGAAAATAGGTACTTGTGGGAACCTTACCAGAGTGTGTTTTGGAGTGTCCCGAGTGCGTGGAGAGTGTTCCTGGGTGAAGTAAAATTGGAGTTGTTGGAGTGTCTTCCGTGCTCAGGGCGGTAGGGTAGGGTTAGGGTTAGGGTTAGGGTTAGGGTTAGGATATAGGATGAAAACCAGAAAAGTCGTCGTCTCATCGTATTTGGCTGAAAAAGTAAAAGAGGTAGGGGTTAGGGTAGGGTTAGGGTAAGGGTTAGGGTAAGGGTTAGGGTAAGGGTAAGGGGTAAGGGTTAGGGGTAGGGTAGGGTAAGGGTAAGGGTTAGGGTAAGGGTAAGGGTTAGGGTTAGGGTAAGGGTAGGGTTAGGGTAGGGGTTAGGGTAGGGTAGGGGTTAGGGTTAGGGTTAGGATATAGGATGAAAACCAGAAAAGTCGTCGTCTCATCGTATTTGGCTGAAAAAGTAAAAGAGGTATGGGGCCCATACTTGGCCTCGAGAGACCCATGGAGGGTGCCCAGGTACCCTGTAAGTTTGGTGGCTGTAGCTCATTCCCTTGACATAGCTGCCATTGACTCCCATTCATTTGAAAAATCGTCTCATCGTATTTAGCTCCCAAGCCGTAAGTGCCATCCTCCCCAAACTCGGTGTGTATACATGTCTCGACCCCCTCCAGGTCTCCACCGAGTTTGGTGGCCCTGGCCCCTCCCCTTCCTATAGCTGCCATAGACTCCCATTGATTTTTCAAGTTTCGCTAGGAGCGTCGGATCGAGCTGGGAGTCGGTTTTCCGTGCTCAGGGCGTAGCCCTGAGTGCGGGGATGTGTGATATGCCAGGGTTGGTGGATGTGTGAAAATGGTGAAAATCGCACTAAGTGTTGTGAAAATAGGTACTTGTGGGAACCTTACCAGAGTGTGTTTTGGAGTGTCCCGAGTGCGTGGAGAGTGTTCCTGGGTGAAGTAAAATTGGAGTTGTTGGAGTGTCTTCCGTGCTCAGGGCGAAGCCCTGAGTGCGGCAGGTGCCTCGTCCGTGCTCAGGGCGTAGCCCTGAGTGCGGCAGGTGCCTCGTCCGTGCTCAGGGCGTAGCCCTGAGTGCGGCCAGGGTGCATTGTCCGTGCGTTGTCCGTGCTCAGGGCGAAGCCCTGAGTGCGGCCAGTGTGCGTTGTCCGTGCTCAGGGCGAAGCCCTGAGTGCGGCCAGTGTTGGTGAAAATCCTGAAAATTGCACAAAGTGTTGTGAAAATATGTACTTTGGGGAACCTTACCAGAGTGTGTTTTGGAGTGTCCCGAGTGCCTGGAGAGTGTTCCTGGGTGAAGTAAAATTGGAGTTGTTGGAGTGTCTTCCGTGCTCAGGGCGAAGCCCTGAGTGCGGCAGGTGCCTCGTCCGTGCTCAGGGCGTAGCCCTGAGTGCGGCCAGTGTTGGTGAAAATCCTGAAAATTGCCCAAAGTGTTGTGAAAATAGGTACTTGTGGGAACCTTACCAGAGTGTGTTTTGGAGTGTCCCGAGTGCCTGGAGAGTGTTCCTGGGAGAGGTTTTTGTGAGACGTTCTTACTCCTGTGAGGTTAGGTTAAGTGAAGAATCTTGTGTTTGGTTAGGGTAAGTGAAGAATCTTAGGGTTAGGGTTAGGATATAGGATGAAAACCAGAAAACGCGTTCGGACAAGCTCGATAACTCAAAAAGTATTTGAGGTATGGGGCCCATACTTGGCCTCGAGAGATCGTCTGAGGGGACCCACGTACCCTGTAAGTTTGGTGGCTGTGGCCCCTTCCTAAGACATAGCTGCCATTGACTCCCATTCATCGGACGAGTTCGGACAAGCTCGATAACTTCCAAAGTATAAGCGGCAAGCTGACCAAACTCGGTGTGTATACATGTCTCGACCCCCTCCAGGTCTCCACCGAGTTTGGTGGCCCTGGCCCCTCCCCTTCCTATAGCTGCCATAGACTCCCATTGATTTTTCAAGTTTCGCTAGGAGCGTCGGATCGAGCTGGGAGTCGGTTTTCCGTGCTCAGGGCGTAGCCCTGAGTGCGGGGATGTGTGATATGCCAGGGTTGGTGGATGTGTGAAAATGGTGAAAATCGCACTAAGTGTTGTGAAAATAGGTACTTGTGGGAACCTTACCAGAGTGTGTTTTGGAGTGTCCCGAGTGCGTGGAGAGTGTTCCTGGGTGAAGTAAAATTGGAGTTGTTGGAGTGTCTTCCGTGCTCAGGGCGGTAGGGTAGGGTTAGGGTTAGGATATAGGATGAAAACCAGAAAACGCGTTCGGACAAGCTCGATAACTCAAAAAGTATTTGAGGTATAGGGTAGGGTAAGGGTAAGGGTTAGGGTTAGGGTTAGGGTTAGGGTTAGGGTTAGGGTTAGGGTAAGGGTTAGGGTTAGGGTAAGGGTAAGGGTTAGGGTAAGGGTTAGGGTAAGGGTGTATTTAGGTTTAGGTTAATTAGGTGAAAAGTAAAAGGGAAAGTTAAAACCTGCTGTCCTCTGCAGCCCTTTGTGCTGGTCTGACCCAGAATCCGGCTCTTTGAGGTCAGACAGCAGATTGTGGTAGATTCTATCTTTACCCGGAAAATGATTTGGCAGCGGGATTTTTTGAAGCATTTACATGTCGACCAGCGTTGGACTGGGTGTGTCGTCTGCCAGCAGGTGACACTGTGGACAGGTGTTCAGGTCACCGCAGGGTCAACACACCAGAACAGAACCGTTTCTCACTCAGCCCTCGGTTTGGTGTCACGTCTCCTCTGTTTTCATAGCCTTGATCAGTTTGGACTCTGAGAAAAGTGGAGAACTTCCAGCAGGTGGACTTTACTGGAACCAGTCACTGCTCCTCTGTGTTGTCCTCTGTCCCAATGTCCAACAGGAAGACAAATGTCTTACAAACAGAGGTTCCTGCTACTGAGGGAAGAGATCAGGCTGTGAATTCCTACATTGCCCTGATTTTCCATCTCCTCTTCCATCCACAGGAGGAAGCCTGCCTATGTGATCATGGTGAACCTCGCGCTGTCTGACGGCAGCTTCTCCCTCACCCTGCCTCTGCGACTGGCGTACTACATGAACAAGGGCCACTGGTCCTTTCCTGACTGGGTCTGCAGACTCTGTGTCTACACCTTCTACGTCAATCTCTACTCCAGGTGGGACAGGAGACGTCCTCATGCCATAAGTTTCCCTTTGGTTTGGGGAATATTTCAGTTTCATTCCTGCTCTCTCTGCCTTTCAGCATCCTGTTCCTCACGTTTCTGAGCCTCCTCCGCTGGTTTTCCATCGTCTATCCACTACATCATAAGAAAGTGAAAAGTTTCAAGTTAGCCTTACTGACGTGTCTGGGAATCTGGCTGTTTGTGGCCGTGTCCTCTCTGCCCTTCCTAGGCAGTGGCGTTAATAAAAGGTAAGAGTCAGAGCACCAGTGATGCATCTTTGTTTGTTGCTGCCTGGGATCAAGCAGATGATCAGGGGATGCTGAAGTTTCTCTTCTGCTTCCTTCCAGAGGTGGAATACCTCGCTGCTTTGAGCCGGCGACTCCACAGTCTTGGTCCCGCATCCTCAGCATGAACTACGTGGCGTTGATTTTTGGATTTGTGCTGCCGTTCTTCACCATCATCCTGTGTTGCACCAAGATCATCCACTGTCTGACACACCCACATTATTCTCAGGACCCGAAAACGCGCATGAAGTTAAGGAAGAAAAACCAGCGCTCAGTGCACCTGCTCATCATGGTGATAGCGACCTTCCTGCTCTGCTTCCTGCCCTACCACGTGATCCGGACCCTGCACCTTTACGCCGTGAACGGCGGCTGGAACTGTGGCGTCACCAACCTGCTGCAGAGAGCCGTGGCGATAACGCTGTGCATGGCGGCGTCCAACAGCGTGGTCAACCCGCTGCTGTACTACTACTCCACCAAGAACTTCAAGGAAGACATTGAGCACACTCGCTTACATATCAGTAAACGGCTGTCTTTCAGAAGTGGCTCTTTAAGATCCACTGGACGGGCCGGGTCATTGAAAGTTAAAACTCAACAGGGTCTGTCCATAAAAGCAGAGGACATGGAGCAGAGTCCGTTAAAAACACAACATCCTGCTACAGACCAGCAGATCCAAATGACTGAGAAACCTTTGGGATTGGAGGAGACCTGTGACTGAAATGTGCTCAGTTTCCATCCAAAATTAGAAAACTTTCAGGAGAAACTGCTGCAGACGATGGCCATTGAGTCACACCACCACAGATTG